>NC_050451.1:7272950-7506514 GCF_903995425.1 Onychomys torridus | reverse complement strand
GTGCACAAGGATCCTTCTGTTAAGTGCCCTTTTCCCTGCAGAAAGAAGCCTCCCCCTGGACTCTCTTACCCTTCAGCTTCCCCTTTGCATTTCAAGACTTTTTGTTTTTGTTTTTTACATCCCTGCAGTAAATTTTATAATCATGGGCAGATTTTTTTTGTTTGTTTGTTTTTGTTTTTTTCCCAGCTTCCTCACCAGGACTTGGCCCAGCAGGTTCAGCCTTTACTTTTTTCTGCCCCCACCAAGTGCTTATCACCCATCATGGTACAGGGACCCACCTCCCCTGATTATTCTCACTTACCCAGGCTTTCCACCAGGCCATCCTGTTTGCCTCACAGACGCTTTTCCCAGACGCTTTTCCCAGGGAGATGAGGATTCACTAGCTGGTCTCTACTCAATGCCTAGACACATCTACTCCCCGGCTAGTAGGTGTGGTTGTGTACACAGGCCCAGGCCCCACCCAGCACTCCCTCCTTGCCACCGCAGGCACAGCTTGGCTCTGGGCCCCTCCTGTGGCTCCCAGGCCCCACCCAGACACTGTCTGGGCCTGCCCTGAGGATCACATCACTCCCTGCAAATGTTTGGGCTGTGGCTGTCACACAGCTTGGAAACTCTGAGGGAGCCTTTGAAAAGCAACTTGGTAAACATGGCTGTTGCTTCTTCCAGGGTGGCTAGAGCTCAGTCACAGGAGAAAGGAATCCCACACACAGCCTTTCCACTTATTGCTACATAATTAACAGTAACAAGTTCAGCACAGGACAAGAAGACAGTAGCTGCCATTCACTGGGATGCGCTGTGTCTAAATCCCTCTTTAACCATCCTGGAACGCGTCCTCCTTGAATCATTATCAGTCCTAGGAAGCAGCTATGAGTTCCAAATTATCCCCATGCACCTAGATAATTTGCTCAAATGGCTTGTCCTGTGAGAGCAGGATATGCTAGTTGCCAAGGAGAAGGAGGACTCTCCCCAAGAGGCTCATTTTGGGCATTTGCCTACACGTCTAAGAATGTTCTTCAGCATGGCTCTCCCTATGCCACCCTTAATTGGCTCCTACCTATCTTGCTTTGTGAAGTCACTGCCTCTGGAGCATCACCCAGTTCCAGGAAGGCTCCTAAATAGCTCTTCGCCCTCATGAAAACAGTTTCATGGTGACTTCAAATCCAAGGAAACCTCACAGAATGGTGCCATGGTGTGAAATGCCAAGGTCCCGACCCCTGACTCCAGTGCTCTTTGCTCTGCATGCAGAGTCTTCAGCCTGGTCCTTCTGGTGGCATGTGCTGGGGTCGGGAGGGATGGAACTGGGCTGGCAAGCAAAGGGGAGGGGGTAACTGTGCCCTAGGAAGGCAGCTACTGGGAAAAGAGGAGAGCCTTTGAGCAACAGTGCTGTGAAATACCACCAAAGGAAGAAGGCTGCAGCTGTCTCTGCACCACAGGGTCATGGAGGACCTACTCCAGGCCTTTGGAAGCTTGGATTCCTCTACATTTTTTAGGGTTGGTGCATACTCATGCTTGTGTGCATTGAGATGTTTCCATCCAGGGACATCCATGTGAGTTTCTGGAGCCAGTGATTCTGGAACCAGAAGAGCCTGGCCAAAGTCTGTTCCTCAGCATGGCATCTCAGTACAGGTGACTGAGATGGGTAGAGGGTCCTTGGATGAAATGCCAGCCTCTGTAGGGACTTCTGGGCTCAACCATATTCCACCTATGTATCATCTATTAAGCTTCATGTCACCATGTGCCTCTGGTATGATACAGCACCCCCTTATCTACCCGATGTGTGCCCACATTCCTCCTTCACTGAGTGTTGGAATCCACAGAGCTTGAGAGATTAAGCGCACTAGATAGGGTCTTCATAGAGGAATTCACTGTACTGTGTGTTTCCCATCACTTAAGTGGGCTGCTGTTATGAATCATAATGTAAATATTTCTGCAGCTAGAGGTTTGCCAAAGGGGTTGTGGACCCACAGGTTGAGAACTACTGGCATAGAGGCAAGCACGGGATTTAGTTTGAGTGTAGGGCAGGAAGTCTGTTTAGCCTGGGATCTGACTGTGAAAGGCTATTCAGAAAAAAAAAAAGATTTTCCACTGGGCCATGCAGTGTTGTAGGAGCTGGCTATTCGGAAGGGGGCCAAAGGAGGCCTTGGCATAGCGCTTGTGTACGTACAGATGAAGCATGCGTGTGAAGGGTCAGAGCTTGTGTGAGTGTAGAGATGAAGCCTGTGCTCAGAGCTCATTATCATTCATGTTAGCATCCAGCGGAAGAGGGAGAGGCCTGTACAAGCTTGCACTTGGAAAGGGAGCGGCCTGCTGCAGTTGCAAATGGCTGAGAAGTGGGGAGGAAAGAAGCAGGTGGAGTTTGGGCCTGGGTGGGGCTCACAGACTAACAAAGGACTTCTGAGATGATGCTAAGCACCCAGCGGTACTCCCCACCCCACCCGACTGGTGGGAAATGTAGGGTGCTGGTAAGAGGGTATAGTACAATGCGTTCTTCTGTGAGGGCCCTGCTCAGGGTGCTTAGATGGTCTGCCAACTACAATATGACTGTGGTTTAAATGATATGACTGTAGTTTAAATGAGATAAAGAACATCAGGTCGCAGAGGGTTAAGAGGCAGAGGTTAGAAGGTGGTGTAAACGAAGCTGCCCAGCCCTAGTGCTGATTAAAGATGCACAGCCCAGCACATCACATTTGAGGGAACACCTACGTGGTCCCAGAACCATGTAGCATCAACAGCATCAGTGGGGCACTTTTTGGCCTCTGCTCAGGGTGTCCTTCAGCATCCCCCCATCCCAGGCCTCCTGGGATCTAACCCCTCTGGGTCTCCTCATCATAGCAGGCACCACTTTGGGGTTTTCCCCTCTTTGCTCTGCCCAACAAGGCAGTGCACACAGCTTGTGGGTTTGTGCTCTGCTTAGGCATCTTCCTGTCACCTCTGACCACCGAGAGTGGAGAGTGCCACACAATGAAGTCTCTCATCTGCTCGCCAGATGCCACTTTCCTCCAGAGGCAAAGTCAGTTCCCAGGGCTGCACGCGGCAGCTCTCCCTCCTTCTGGCTCCATCCAGGCACGGTAAGATGTCGCTTTCATTCTTTTCAAACTCTGCCTTTTCCAGACCGTTCTGTTCTCTCTTTTCTTGGCTTTTCATCTCCTCATTTCTTTAAATGTATTACAAATTTTGCATTGGCGAGTTGTGCTCAGCATCAAGCCTCTGTCTAAGCTGATAATGTGAGTGGTTGGTAGGCAAACATCTCTGGTGGGTCCCCACTCCTCCATGTTAGTCTTCAGTAGACCAGAACAGGCACAGTGTAAAAGGCAAACAATGGCCTCCATCCACCTGGATCTGGAGTTGTAACCTGAGAGAGGACCCAAGAAAAGGGGTCAGAGACAAGTATGGTGGCTCAGGAAGCTGAGACAGGAGGGTTATCATGGGATTGAGGTAGCCTGGGCTATATAGTCCATCCAGTTCAACAGAGATGAGGAAGGTGTGGTTGAGGAGAAATCAGAAACATGTAACATGTTGGAATAAGAGTGGGCCATGAGCCTGGCTTCGGGGTGGCACTGGAGAGAAAACGCAGGTGTGGTTGAGGATTAAAATGTACTACTACTAATAAACTAATAAAATGAAATATACTAATAAATAAAATAAAATATGGGATGGAAGTATGTATCTAAATAAAGATTGTACAAATTGGAAGGTTCCATGGAGCTGATAAGAGCATATCTGAGTTGTGTGTTTAGCAGATGGCCAGCTTCAAGTCCTGGCTGAGGGTGGGGGAGGAAGATAACATAAGGAATAATTCAAGACCACCACACCGGATGGGTTATCACAGGTGTTGTGGTACCATGAATACCATCCGGCTTTGGGATGCAGGATGTGGGAGCCGAGTGCCCAGGTCTCCCGGAACAGAAGAGATGAAAGATGTTGGGAGGGAGGGAGGGTAGGCCTCTTTGGTGGACACTTGATTGTGTAGGGTCCAGAGCTCCAATCTGTCAGCCCCATAGAGGGGTGGAGCTGACTGGCTGGCTCAGGGCTGGGGCCTCCCAGCTGTGACTCTGCTGTTCAGAGTAAGAAGTGTGTGTTTGGTTGGGGGCCTGGGCAGGAGATTTCTCTTTAAAGACATTGAGGATTTGAAATAACTACAAGTGTTTTCTCAGTACTAGCCTTGTCCACAACCTTAATATTCTCTCCTTTGCTCCGGTCAAATAGCACAGTTTTCATATCCTTTTTGCTCCCATGGCTCTCTCTTGCTGTAGAGCTGGTTAGCAGTGAGCAATAACCATGACACTCTGAATGCTAGTGTGTTTTGAGATTTTTTTTTTCCTGTCAAATAAATAGCCCTTTAAGTTTGGATTCAGCCTCACTCAAGTTCTCAGGACACGAGCATAATACAGCCAAATTTCTAGCCAGAATATGACATGAGTGGCCTCTACCCAGGTACTGATAGTCTTTAAAGGCCTCCACTCTCTATGTTTCTCTTGGCATAATGGTCTTCCAAACTTCCACTAGAATGACCCACTAAGCTTTGCTTAGAGCATTCTTGGACTTTTCTGTGTTGATGTTCCGAACTTTTGGACGTTTTTCCTGCAAGCTATTTTCAAAGGCTTAAGAACCATACACTCAGAATTTAGCAACAATATCACTCCTGATACCAGTTTTCTGTATTAGTTACTTTTTTGGTTGATGTGACAAAATGCTAGCCAAACTAAACTGAAAGGGTTTACAGGTCACAGTTCAAGTCCATCGCGTAGAGAAGAAGTTCATGGTGGCAGGAACAGGAGGCATTTGGTTATATTGCTTTCACAGTCCTAAAGAATAGAGAGGTGAATGCCAGTGCTCAGCTCCCTTTCTTCTTTTTATTTATTCAGCTTGGGACCTCAGGCCATGGAATGGTGCTTCCTATGCTTAGAGTGGTTTTTCCCACTTCAATGAACCCAGCTGAGAGCTTCCTCACAATCATGCTAAGAGTTTTGTCTTCTGGGTAACTCTAGATCTTGTCAAGTTGATGATCAGTATTATCACATGTACCACACATACCATGGAAGCACAATGCACAGGATGTACACCCCATACAAACCACACTCAGAAACAATACCACAACCATACACACTCATGCAAATGTACACTGTGGTGATATATTGTGTACTCTAATATATAGTGTACCCTAATAAACTTATCTGGGGATCAAAGGACAGAGCCAGTCACTAAATTAGACATAGAGGCCAGACAATGGTGGCACACACAACTTTAATCCTATCACTTGGGAGGCAGAGATCTGTCTGAATCTCTGTGAGTTCAAGGCCACACTGAGAACAGAGTCATGCCTTTAATCCCAGCACTTGAAACCTCATGCCTTTGCTTGGAAAGCACACATGCCTTTAATCCCAGGAAGTGTCATGACTGGATAGAACAAGGCATGAGGAGACAGGAACTAAGAGCAGTTCAACTGAGACCCTCAGGGGTGTGGACTTTCAGAGGCTTTCAGTCTGAGGATTCATGGAAACAGGATCAGCTGAGGAGTTGTTGAGGTGAGGTTGGCTATGGCTTGTTCTGTTTCTCTGATCTTTCAGCTTTCAGCCCACACACCTTTAATTGATCTAGCTCGTTTCTTTCTTTCTTTTTTTTTTTTTTTAAGACTGTTTAGCAACTCATGTTATAGTACACACTCTCTTGAGTTATACTGTTTGCCCACGTCTGTGACCCTTTAGCTCTTACCTTTTACACACACCTTGGAAGGCTGCACGGACAGTACTTCAGTACAGGACTTGTAAACAAGCTGAGAGAGAGAGCGAGAGATGGAAATGGGCAGGCTAGTAAGCCTTGGAGAAGGCAGACTGGGTCCCCCAGTCTTCCACATCCCACTTACTCACCAGGTCAATGATGTCCTGCAGAGCAGGGAACCCGTTGTCGACCCCAAAACTGTTATTTGGGCTGTCTGCAATCTCGATTATCTATGATAGGAGAAAAGGAACTGGTTTGAACCCCAGAGCCAGGAACCAGAAGCATGAAGCAACAGGTTCCCAGACTCGGGGCAGGGACTGTTGCCCTCAGGCCATGGTGACAGGAAGGTGTCAAACACTCACTGGCTTTCACTGAAAGCCCAGACTTAAGGAGTGGGAAGCTCTCCTGCCCACTCTACACAGGGGGTTAGCTTACTCAACCAAGTGAGCTACCCTTTTGCAGTGGCTAATTCTAGCCCACAGGACCTTGGGTGGTGAGAATACCACCTTCTTGGCATTGTAAAGATGCCTTTACAATCTTGCTCTAATAGACTCTACAGAGGCACTTGTTCACCTGGTCTGAAGTACCTGCTGTTTGTTATAATCTTGCACACCCACAGTGTAAATGATTGCTCCCATTCTCCGAGCTTTGTTGGCCTAAAAGAGAAGATGCTGAAAATAAAGCCCTAAATGCCAGAGGCAAATGCTGACACTTGTGGACTGGCCTCACCTCTTCCATGGTCTCCTTATATGAATGTATCATCAATGGCCCATCAGTCAGGGCAATAATCACGCTGTTGACACTGTTGCCTGCAGAAGAAGCCAGAAGTGGGTGGACTTGGTGGGAAAAACTCAAAGAGTGGTCTAGTGGGTGAGGCTGCTGACCTGGCACTGTCCACTGCATTAAAGTTGGCTGTTTCTCACTCCTTGGTCTCACAGAGTACTTAGTCACTACTTATTCTATCGCTTAGGAACCAGAGGGGTCTGAGACCCTACTAGCAGGCCTGGCCTCTTATCCCCTGGCTATGGAATCTCTGCTCTAAGGGCAGTCTAGTTACTGTGCCACAAGCCCAGCCTCTCCCTGGGCTGGGGGAGAAGCAGTGTCCTTGATGAGGATGGCCAGTGAGTCAGGTGGAGCCTGGGGCCAGCTTCAGGCTCAACATTAGGAACATCTTACTGTGAACAGTAGGCCCAGTGAGCAATGAGCATAGTAAAAAAAAAATGCCTTTTAAACATGTAAGAATAGATTAGTCATGAACCCCACTATACCCAGGGCTGTGCCTGAGAACCAGAACCTAGTGACATCACTCACTCAAGCTAACCAGACACAGTCCTAGAACCCATGACACCCACAGGACAGTATATAAGCAGAGACCAAGAGCAATGTTCTGCTCTATACATCTGGAGAGACACCACCTTGATGTGCCCAGTGGCTGGGGAGTTTCTCCCAGGATCCTGACCCTTCTATCAGAGTCTTCTGTTAGAGACTGTACCAGACCTTCAGCTAAGATACATCACACAGGTGAGGAGTCTTAGGAAGATAGGCTTTAGGACTTAGTGAGGAATTTAGAATGTGAGCCTTGTGTGATGATCCTCAGCGTAATAAAATATAAGTTTTGTTATACTAACTACTTTCTTGCTGGCCACAAGACTCCATGGCAGAAAGTCTTAGGGAGGGGACTCCATGGCCCCTTGTCAAATTTCCCCACTGGATTCTACAAGGCCTGTAGTGCAGAGGGACACAGGTCTTGGCTGGGCATGGTTGATTCCTGGGTTTG
The DNA here is from genome assembly GCF_903995425.1 of Onychomys torridus. Taxonomy (NCBI): domain Eukaryota; kingdom Metazoa; phylum Chordata; class Mammalia; order Rodentia; family Cricetidae; genus Onychomys; species Onychomys torridus. The sequence goes on along the minus strand of NC_050451.1, from coordinate 7,499,019 downwards.
GGAAGATGGCCAAACAAAGCAAGAGGCAGAAGAGAATACTTAGCAGCCAGAGGGAAGCCAAGCCTTGGTTTCCAGCACAGGGTCCTCAGTCTGCTCAGGACCTGTGTTTTCTTCTTTTTATTTCCCAGCACCACTGTAGGCCAAGGACCAGTGAGAGCAAAGCCTACATGCAGCTTCTGGTCCTCTCAGAAGCATCCTGAGTGGGGTGCTGTGCTCAGAGGGGTCAGCTGTGCAGATAGGGGAGCAACAGCTTCAAGAATCAGACTTGAAGAGATCCAGGATCTGCACACAGACTCTGTAGGGAGCTCAGCTCTATGGGGCCTGCCCCACTGAAGGTGCAAGCAGCTTACCTCCCAAGGTGGCATTTCTGATCTGTTCATTCGCCTGCCATCAAATGAAGAAAACAAAACAGTGATACAGTGAAATGACCTCAGCGGCACTCTACACTGAGCCTGCACCCAGATATGGCTGCAGCTGGGTGTACCTTCATAAATCCTTTCTGCATGTATGAATGTCCTCCAGGCACCAATTTCTGGAGTCTGAAAAGGCCATCGTTGATTGCGTCTCTAAAAGAATAAAAAAGAGAAGCAGCATGAAGGATATTGCCAGTGGCTAAACATCTCCAAACTGTCCTATGGCCTTGTCCACTGAGCAGAGCACCTGGCTGAAGGAGGGCACGGGACAGAGGCTCTGTCTATCTCTCCCTTCTGAGCTGGGCCTTTCTCTGATCTCATGAGCACCGAGGCAGAAGGGGGCAGGGAATTCAGTGGGTCCCACAGGAAGGTCTGGACTTCTTTGAGTTCATCTATGTTTTTGGACACCCGGGCCTTGGAGTTTCAGACAGAGACCTTGCCCGTTAAGTCCTTGGATTTAAGCTAGGGATTCACGGGGGTATATGCATTCTGAATGGGCAACCCAATGCCATGGTCACCCTCCTCCTGAGTAGTCTATTATTTAATGTGTAGGGCTGAAGGGGGCCATGTCACCTTGCTGAGTTACTTACTAGCTTCTGTCACAGAGCCCTGGCTTGATTCTCTTCCCTCTAGTCTGCTAAAGGCAGCAAGCAGACAATCTACTTAGATATGAGCCCAACTGTAGACTCCACAAGCTCCCAACAGAGAAGTCCTGAACCTGGGAGGTGGGCCTTAAGGGATGTCCATGAGACATCTGTGTTGGTCCCTAGACTAGAAGCAACATGGCCTGTCAAGTACTGTTAAAACAGAACATACTGAGGCAGGCAGGGCTGGGTCTGAAGGTCATTCTAGGTCAAGAAAAGGGGTATGAGGTTCAGGATAATCTAACGTGACAAGGCTGAGCAGGCATAGCAAGTTGATCCACAGTAGACTTGAAGGTGGCTTCCTACTGGGGAGCAGAGAGGCCTTACCAGGGGCTGAACTCTGAGAGCCCCATGACTGGCCCAGATACAATCCTACTAGAATATAAGAGACCCTGCTCAACATGCTTAAGGAGGGCAAAACCAGGCATTTCCAACCCCGGTCCTGCCCTCATCCGTCTGCTAGCACAGCCCAATCCAGTTCTCTTGACTCTCTGCCAACCCCCAGCCTTCTCCCATCTCAGCACCTACCCCTCTACCTGGCCTTAGAATCTATCCTCTGCCTGACCTAGCCCACCATCCTCTTCTTGTTTCTATCCTCCACCTAGCCCAGACTGAGCTCCTCCACCCAACCCAGGACAACCACTTTCCCGCCTAGTCTCTACTTTTGCCTCCCCTATGCCCTGCTGCTTCTCTATACCCCTTGCCAGAATCGCCCTCAGAAATTCTCTCTGCCACTCGAATTTAATCAGATTTCCCCAAAACTAAGTCAGTAGGGAATGTTACCCCAGGCCTTCCCTGGACCCCTGGGAGCTAGCCTCTTCCTGCCCCGCCTCCCAGACTCAGACTCTCGTCCTTCCCTGAGGCTGGCTGGCCTCCCTAACTTCCTATTCCTGCCTTTTCTCTAGGACCCAGGACAGAGATTTTCACACCTCTAGACACCCCAATCCTAAATGTCCCCCTACCTCTTTCTGGTTTTTAAACTTTGTATGGGGTCTCTGAAAGAACATGGAAAGTTGAACTTCCCGTCTCACCAGTCAGAAGCCCCCAACTTCACACCTCTGTGATTCTGGGCACAGTTGGACCACCTCACTTTGCAGCTACCTGTTCCCCATACCTTCCTGTGTCACTCATTATAGGTGATTCGTGACTCCATCTTAAGGCTTCCTTACTTATGATCACAGGGGACCTAGCTGCCCTCCTCACACACCAGTTCTTCCCTCAGGATTTCCCAGGTGTCTCTTTGCTTCACTTGCCCAACCAAAGAGTGACTTGTTCACAGCAAGCCACACACAGGCCAGGATTCTGAGGGGAGCTAACACATATATCTCACCAGCTCCCAGATACTATGGGTATTAAAGGTACTGACATATATACCTCACTAGTTCCCATATGTTATTAGAGACAGGGCCTAGCTAAGATTCAGTAGAGAAGAACTTCTAGAAGTATCAGGCCTACGAGTTCTGCTTAAGTACAGGCCCAAGGGTGCTAGCAAACTTGGGCTGGCGGTCAATTTAGATATATAGGTCCCCTACGGATGGCTGATGCTGGGAGACTCCAGAGGTCTCTACAAGCCCCCAGTTTCCTCAAGATCCAGGTGTCCCGGCCACTGGGCTAGCCTTAGGATTCAGAGCAGGACTTACCTGTCTGAGGTGAGTGGCGTGAGAATGTCAGCATCTGTTGAGTAGGTAATGATGGACATCCGCAGTTTAGAGCTAGGGACAAAGCCAACACACTAGATCATCAGCCTGTTGGGGGCCAGACATGCACAATGCCCCGCTCCCACCCCATCTCTTTTGCACTGGGGACATTCAGAGGTGAGGTGTTAAGGTAAAATTGGCAAAGGCTTCTAAAGCCCATGGGTATATTGTAGGTCCAGGGAAGAAAGAGAAGGTCAGGACCACCCCCTGCTCCATCCTGTGCTTTGACTCTCTTTTCCTCTTCTTTCCCCAGTCTCTCTCCTCCTCCTCTTTCTACATCTCCCCCTCCCCTCTCTCTTTTCTCCCCTTGTCTTCTATCCTTTCCTCCTTCATGTGTACACACTCACATCACCCATTATGAACAGGCAAAGAAGCTCCCACACTCCCCATTGGGGCATCATCATCCCTGGGCCTGGATATCAAATGCTTTGCATTTCTAACACCTTTCTTCACCCTACCTGCCTCCAACTCAAGTAGATCTCTCTCTGTCTGGGGAACCCTTCACACACACACACACACACACACACACACACACACACACACAGGCCCTTTCCTCTCTCTCCCTATGGCTCACAGTAGGAAATCAGATCCCCTTGGCTTAGCATGATGTCTACTATGACTTTGTCCCCAAACTACCGTGGCCCTCTTTTTCCTGAGTTACCTTGACTCACTAGTCTAAGGGAACACCCACTTACTGGGGATAACTGCTATAGTTCGAGTTGGAAACATCCCTCACAGTTCCATGTTTTCAGCATTTGCTCTCCATCTGGTGAAACTATTTTGGATAGCTATAGAATCTTGAGATGGTATCTAGCTGGTCGAAGCAGATCATTAAGTGCAGACCATTGACAGTTATAGCCTGGTCCCTGTCCCTGCCATTAGCTTTCTTCTTTTTGGTCTACCACTGTGTGAATAGCCTTGGCTATGGTCTACCATGGTGAGAATAGCCTTGGCTACATGCTCCTCTTGCCATGCCTGGGAAGGATAGACTGAAACCCTCTGAGCCTCTGAGCTATAGATACCTCTCCTAAGTTGTGTCTGATAAGTATTGTGATCTCAGTCATGCCACTCTCTGACCCCGTTCCTTCTCTGGGCTCGAGGACTCAGTTCACATTTCCAGTTTCTCTAGGACCGTGAAACTTTTATCTGAGGCCTCCTGCCTACCCTTTGCCTTTCCATGACAAGCTCCCCAATCCACTCCTCTGGCCCTGAGCATCCTATACTAGGTGTAAGTTAACACCTACCATATCCTTCCTTTTTACTCTGAGGAGTCCAAGAGGGTGGATGGACTCTGTCCCTGTACTACACCCCCAAGCAGGATCAGACACCCCCCACTGGACTCTGTCCCCCATGTTAGCACACGAGCCTGGATCTATGTGCCATCTATGAAGGAATCTCATGTCCATCAAGTCTAAGAGACATGCTGTTTGTCTCTCAGAGGGCTACTCCCTTGAAGCACAGAGGAGACAAGAGCCAGGAGAAGCCATACTTCTGGAATTTCTTCACCAAATTCTCCATAAATGAATAAACGTGCTTCCAGTTTTTGGCCACAGAGCCTGACCTGAAGACAGAGGAGACATATGTCAAGGTATAACATAACATCATAGGGTAGGGAGGGGTAGTGTCAGCCTTCCTACTTCTATTGGGTGCCATGGTGGATCATCATGAGAGGTGACTTTCCTCAGGGCCAGTAGTGAACACAAGGTAGCCAAGCAGCCTCATCTATTGAGACTATGAGGTCCCAAGAAGGGCCTTTAGTGGCTCACCACAGTGCCTGGTTATGCTGGGTGGGGGCTATGTAGTCTCACAATGAGGGAAGATGTCTTGATTGGAAGAGCTACCTAGTGTTCTAGTGTTCTGATGTGTGAGGCTCTCCACCCTGCCTCTACTGACTTTTAACTTGCCAATTCTTAGTCCTGTCCATGAACAGGTGGGCCAGAGCTGTTGGCACTATTGTTATCAGAAGGCTTTTTTTTTTTAAAGATTTATTTATTTATACAGAAGAGGGCACCAGATCTCATTACAGATGGTTGTGAGCAACCATGTGGTTGCTAGGAATTGAACTCAGGACCTCTGGAAGAGCAGTCTGTGCTCTTAACCTTTGAGCCATCTCTCCAGCCCCAGAAGGTTTTTGAACACTAGGAAAGGCCTAGAGGGAGACCCAGGCTTGGCCTATAGTTCCTTCATCGAACTCTTAAGATGAAAGCTACTCCTCAGGTGAGATCACTCTGTAGGTTGTGGAACATTTGGGGCACAGGTTGGGTCTTGAGGGTTGTAGGTCTTCCAAGCTCTTTGCTTTTTGGTTGGCCACCATGTCACACCAGCTGCAACTGTCATGTCTTCCTCACAGGATAGACTGGACCATTGAGCCATTTATAAACCAAAATAAAGCTCTCCATTGTTTTTTTGTTTGTCTGCTTTACAATAGTCACACCTTGGAGGGGCTGAACCCAGATCTTCCTTCAAGTCTCATGGGTGGCCTATGCATTTAGGTGACTCTGCAGTGTTTAGCAATTGCTGGGCAAGGTTTGACTCTGAAAACCCATCCACGACACAGACTTTTCCATGGAGAATTGTCAGACTGATGTATTCTTCCCCACATTAGAGAAATACAAATAAAGTCGGTCAAGTGTCCTGTCCCAGTGATAAAGGAAGTAACGGATAGCCACAGATTCCACACATTCCTCCATATTTCCCAGCATCCACAGCGGAATGAAGGGAAATTCCCCGAGGAGGAGCTGGGTTTTGGCTAGGGTGGCCCAAGGCTGGGGCAGTTATGCATCACAGCGTCCTGAGCACCCTGCAAAGCCTGGCTGTCCTGAGAAGGCACCTGCAGGTCTGCTCATTTCTGCCCTGGGCTGTCATTTCCAATCAGCACAAGAGCAGGGGCTGTACCACCAGGACCCTCGGATCCCTGGGCCTATTTCCTCCTGCTCTGTCCCTGCACGGAGTGTAAACAGATGGAGAGTGGTTATAAATGTGTATGAAGAAATGAAGCAGGACATGGATCAGCTTCCGACCACAAGAGAACCCAAACAGCTGCATGAGATAAAGGAGTCAGTAAAGGGTATGAGAATGGAATTCAGCGAAGAGATAGAAATGCTGAAGGGGAACCAAAATGAAATGCTGGAAATGAGGGAAACTAATACGTAAATGAAATGCTCAGTGCAAAGACTCACCAACAGAATGGATTATGAGAGGACAGAATATGAGGGCTTGAGAAAAGCACAGAAAAACTGGAATATTCAGTCAAGGATAACGATAACGTTTAAAAAAGTGAACATGTGCAATCATTGGGACACCATAAAAAGGCAAAATCTAGGAACTAGGGGCATAGAAAATGGAGAATAATCTCAAACAAAAGGCATAGAAGATATTTCCAAAGGGCTGGACATATGGCTCAGGTGGACTGGGTGCTGTGTAAGTGTGAGGACCTGAGTTAGGACTCCCAGACCTTTCATAAGAATTCAGAAAATTGATTAGTTTTATTCTATTCTGAACACAGTAGAATAAAGCTAGAAACCAGCTACTGAGAAACTCAAGAAAATACACGGACACATGGAGATTTCACAACACACCATACTAAACAATACTCATTTAATATCAGGTCATTGAAGCCATTAAAAAATCAACCAAAAGTTCTAGATATGACTAAAAACAAAATCATAATGTGCAATGATACAATAACCTACACAATACAATAAAAACAGCCTTAAGAGGGAAGTTCATTGCTATAAGAGTCTAACTTTGAAAAATCAGACCAATTTCAAATGAATAATAATACATCTTAGGACCTATCAAGCCAACCCCCTAATTAGTAGATGTAAAGAAAGAATTAGGAGTGGGACAGTGATTAATGAATTATAAATATAAATGAAAAACATCAATGGGAAAAAAGAGTTTTTTTTTTTTTTAAAAAACAAACAAACAAGATTGACAAACCCTTTGACAAACTAGCAAAAAGAGAAAGAAGATCCAAACTGACAAAATTAGATTAAAAGGGAGACATTACAATAGACACCAATGCAATTCAGGAAGATTTTAAGATATATATTCCCCTAAATTGGAAAATCTGAAAGAAATGGATGGATCTCTAATACATATGGCCTACCAAAGTTAAATCAAGACGAACTAAGTAATTTAACAAGATCTAAAACAAGCAATGAGATTGAAACAGTAATTAAAAAATCTCCCAACTGAAAAATTTAAGCTTAGATGAATTTACCACAGGATTCTACTAGATCTTTAACGAATGACGCTGATCTTTTCCCAATCATCCAATACCATAGAAAATGAAGGAATGCTTCCAAATCTTTTATACAAAGCCATTATTATCCTGATAATATAAACCAGAGGATGACAAAACAATAAAAAGATAAAATTACAGACCAGTACCCATCAATAACCACAGATATAATAATTCTCCATACTCGTGAACACATCAAAATGATCATGCATCATGATGAAATTGGCTTTATTCCAGAAATGCAGGGATAGTTTGACAAATGAAAATAAATAAAAAAATAATACACCATCTAAGTGGACTCTAGGACAGAAGTCACATGATCATCTCAGTACATGCAGAAAAGATCTGACAAAATCCAACATCACTTCATGACCAAAACCCTGAAAAGACCGAGGTGATAGACCCAAACAGGGTGAAAGCTCTACAATAAACCTACAGCCATCATGCTGGTAAATGGAGGAAAAAGCAACATTCCCACTAATTAAGAACAAGGTCCAGGTATCCTCTTTCCACTCCTGTTTGATATAACTGACAGAAACCTTAGCTAAAGCAATCAGACAAGAGGGAGAGAGAAGAGAAAGGCACAGTGCCCTTCTTTGCAGACGGTATGATTCTCTGCACAAAACTCTCCAGGTCCACTAGAAAACTCTTAAAGCTGCTAAACACTTTCAGCAAAGTGGCAAGATACACAGTGTGTAAAATCCAGCATTCTTCTTAAACACCAGTTGCAAACATATGAGAAAGAAATCTAGGAAACAATTGTATTCACAATTGCTTCATACAAAAGCCTTGAAATACACTTGTCCACAGAAGTGTTAGAGCACAACATAAACATTGAGACGTGGAAGAAAGAAATTGAGGAAGATATCGAAGATGGAAAGACATCCTATCCTGGTGGATTAGAAGAATTTAGCATTGTAAAATGGCAGTCCTAGAAGAAGTAGTTTATAGATTCAGTGTAATCTCCATCAGAATTTCAACGCCATTTTTTCCATAGAAATAAAAAATAATAATTCCAGTGGAAGTGTAAAAGACTTGAAAACACTTGTAAAACCACAAAACACTTATAAAAACTGGCAAAAAAAGAATAATGCTGGAGAGATATCACCATATCTGATTTCAAGTTATACTGTAGAGCCATAATAACAAACCAAGAAAAAACAGCATGATGCTGGCACAGAAACCAGACACATACATCAGTGGAACAGACTAGAGTACCCACAGATAACCCCGAGCGTCTCCAGCCACCCGAGGACTTGACAAAGGGACCAGAAACATACAGTGGAGAAACAGCCTCATTAACAAACGGTGCTGAGGACCTACACATAAAAGAATAAAAGAGAACCACGTGTCTTTCTTTGCATAGGAATTAACTCCAAATGGATGTAAGACCTTCATGTCAGACTGGGAGCCCCGAAGCTGCAAGGGGAAAAAGTAGAGGAAACACCACAAGACACAGGCATAGGGAAGGACTTGAATGAGGCTCCCATTTCTCAGTGAATAAAGCCAACAATCAGCAAGTGGGACCATAGGAAATTCAAACGCTTCTGTATAGCAAAGGGAATAGTTAATCTGATGAAAATGTAACCCACAGAGAATAGGAGAAAAACCTTTGCTAGGTAAACATCTGACAGAGGATTCATATCCAGAACAGACAAGGAGCTAAGTATCTAACCAACATGACAACAACCACCCAGTTAAAAGGGCGGTGGTGGTGGAGGTGGTGGTGGAGGTGGTGGTGGAGGTGGAGGTGGAGGTGGAGGTGGAGGTGGAGGTGGAGGTGGAGGTGGAGGAATTGAATAGAGAACTCTCAAGAAGAAGGAATTCAAATGACTAGTAGATGCTTTTAAAGTGTTCACCATCATTAGCCATCAGGGAAGTATCAATTAAAACCACTTGGAGCGTTAACCTCTGTCAGAATGCCTGTCACCAGAACCCAGCAGCAGTAAGTGCTGGTGAGGGTGCAGAGAAAGGCAGGGGATCCTTGGTCACTGTTGGTGGAGTATGAACCGCTGGAAGTGCTATGGATGTTTGTATGGCCATTTCTCAAAACACAACAACAACAAAAACTAAAGCCAAAACTACTATGCAACCCAGAAATACACGTGTGGGCATATACTCGAAGGACTCTACACCCTACCACAGAGATACTTGCTTATTTTTGTTCATTTTCGCTCAATAGCAGGGAAATGGAACCTGTCCAGATGAAAACATGGCATATGTACACAATGTCATTTTCTTCCATCATAAAGAAAAATGAAATTATTGTGGCTCCCGTGCTACTGTTGCCTGGCAGGTCAGTATTGTGGCTTATAGTGCCTAGCGCTGGATAAATTAATTTTTTTCCCGCTTCAGTAGGCTGAATAGCACCTTCTAGGACTATGAAAGCTATACATCAGAGAGAGAGAGAGAGAGAGAGAGAGAGAGAGAGAGAGAGAGAGAGAGAGAGAATGAATCTTGGCCAGTTCAAGATTGATTTCTCTGTGTTCTATAACAACAGTATATGATGTCTTCAGCAATCAGGTGGACAGCCAGGAGAAATCGCAATAGCTTGTGTTGTTTTGGGTACCTCTGGGGGTCCCCAAACCAATAACTTATGGAGAGGTATCCCTGTCTGGCACTGAGATTTTCATGTAATAACCCATGCCTTCTGTGAGCAGCATTGCTCACCAATGTGGGGTACCTTGTTCAAACTTCTTTTAAGGTATGTGAGGCCTAGCTTCTAATTTTTATGTGTGTGCATTTATGTGGGAGTGTGTGTATATCCTAAGAAATGAGAAAGAGGCCCATAAGAAAGGAAAAGGAGGCTTTAGGGCTAAGGGAGGAGGTTAGGAGAGCCCGTGTACCTGTGTAATGTGGAAGCAGAGGGATGCGGAAGGGAAGAGAATCACCGAGGGTAGGAAGGGGGCAGCACAGGGGTTGAGGAGAGCAGTCGGTAAGGACAGGAACAACTGAAGAGACCACTGGAGCGTGTGGCTCTGGCAGGCCTTGCCTCCCCCCAACCCCTTATTTGGCCACTTCCACTTCCTCCTCCTGAGGCCGACTAGCAAGGTCCATCTATCAAAGTATTGAAGTCCAGCAATCAAAAGTCCCCTCTAGGTCACCTAATTAACATACCCAATTAAAATTAAACACTCATCCTAACACAGGGTTTCCTCCTTTACCTTTATAAACTGCCATTTGCCTATGGGCCACGTCTGTCTCCTCTCTATACAGGGGCGGTTCTTTGTGCCTCCCTCTCCCCTAGGACAAATACCCCCTTCTCCCTCATTCTCCGTCTCCTGTCTTTGTCTCTTATTCCGCCCTTTGTCCCTCTCAGGCAAAAAAAAAAATCTCCTTTGTGCTAAGAACTTGGTCTTGTGGTATCTTTAGTCTATATGGAAAAAAAAGAAAAAGCCTTAAAGAAATGTGATAATCTGCAATCTGATTAAAAAGTAAAAAAAATTAAGAACTTGAAGGGTGAGTCAGAGGTGGGCTATCTCCCAAGAGTTACTGGTCAGGGAGGCCCCCAAAGCAACACAGACACTTGCCACTGCTCTTAGCTGCCCATGAGAACTAGATGCTAAGACCCTATTGCCAAAGACACCATACACTCCAGAAGAGGGACACAGAGAAATCAAGCAGGAACTGCCCTGGAAGTTACCTCCCTTGCTGGCTAGCCCCACCTTGTTGGAAGGTCTAGGCAGACTATGGGAGAAATGGTCAGCTCACTGAGCTGTGGAACCTGAATGCCACACTACTGGCCAAGCAAGCCTTGTGCCCATTAATGCAATTGAAGCAGGTCTATTATGGATGCCCAGTTGCCTTCTGGCTGCATTTGAGGGGAGGTAAATGGCAATGAAGTGGTAAAAGTACATTTCATACATGTATGGAAATAAAGGAGAAAAATACAGACAAGTCAGATGGCTCAACTCAGGAGATCAGAGTAGAATGATTTCCCATCTTATAGAAATTAAAGCACATTGCAAATTTCTGTAAGCCAAGAATTGGATACTTGGATGGGACACCACCAGAGAAGCCCTGATCCTCTCTCTGGGACTCAGATCCAGTCTCCATTCCCTCCCTTGACAGCCAGGAGGGGTCTAAAGACCAGTCTAGCTTACCTAGCACACAGAAAAAAGAGACTCTCCCCAGGGTAGAAACAGTCCATGGCTCTTGTGTCAGAAGAAAGAAGCTGAACCCTTAGGGCAGTCAAACCAAGGTTATTCCGAGCAGCAAGGCTGGGAGAGTGCCCACAGTGGCAGTGGCAATCTGCGAGGTCCCTCTGTGGGTAGTTCACATGGTAGAAAGGGCGCCTCCCAGTAGCTTCTGGTCCTGAGGGGTATGGTGACCAGATCAGGGTCAAGATGCTGGGGACAGAGCCATCTAGAAGGCCTGTGTAGGCCTCCCTGTATTCAGGAAGTCCGTGACAGCAGCCTACATCCTGGGGTCTGGCCGCAATGATGTTGCCTGTCCTGCAGGGTCAGACCTACAACTGATGCCCAAGGGCTCTCTAGGGACAGTGCAGGAGGGAAACTCACTTGTCCAGGATGAAGTAGAGGTCGAAAATACCCTGACAGTCCTCTTCCGCTCGTTCCTGGCGCCAGTTTTGCCTCATGTGTTGGATCTGGCGTTGGTTGTAACTTTTGTAACCTTTGCCCAGGCGGGGGAATAGTTTCCAGCCAGGGCCATGGTATCGGAGGCTCCCAGCTTTAACAATGTGAGGAGGCAGCAGGAGCAGGAACAGAAAGAGTGCTGAGCAAGGCATTCGGGGCCTGGGAATCCCTATGATCGTCTGTCCCTGTGACCTTGCTAACTCTTAGATCGCTGTGGAAGGTCACATGTAGGCTGAAGGACAGCCGCTCTCGGCCTCTTTCTCCACCACCGTGGCCTGAACCCGGGGGTTGAGGACCACCGTTTGTGTCCTGCCGTCAATGGGAGTACTCCACCGGGTACACTCAAAGCATGGGGACTGGGAAGGCAGCTACCTGAAGAGCTCTTCCCTCACCTTGGGACAAAACACCCTGGGGTTGTGATGGACAGGGAGGTTGACATGGTGACTTTGTGACCTGCCCCTCTGCTCAACACCTTTATGCTGACAGTGCCAAGTGGCAGTCATTGGCCCTTTGCAGGAGTCTCAGATGAGGTCTCCTTGTCTCCAATCCCAGCCCCTCACAGGGCATCCTTATGGGATACCTCAAGGAACCCAAGTGTTTTGTTCACTGAAAAGGTGGCTGAGCTCGCCAGTTACTGGGGGTGAAGAGATCAAGACACCAAGGGTCAAATGTGTAGGAAGTGGGAGGCCAATTGTGGGACCCGAAATGAGCAGTCAGTGTCTGGTTTCAAACAGACAGAGATTGTGTGCTACTGCCATGGTCCCCTGTGAGTGGAATACTTCACCCATCCACTGCCGTGTGACCAGCTGTCCAGCCAATGACCTGACAGAACCATTTTATTGTGATCTCAGGTTAAGTGGGTCAGACCCACAGGAAAGGTGGAGTGGGACGCCCTGGGGAAGAGGAACCTAGGGAGTCCCCAGCACTAGGAGAGACTGGAGTTGTCTGGAAGCTTTCTCATTGTCCTCTGTGGCACCAGGGCTGAGGAGCTTTGGAGTGTGACTCCACTAGGATTGTCACGAAGCCCTAGCTTGTGGTCTCTCTCTGTGACTTGGGCCTCTTCACAGTGTCAGTGGGCATGGACATTCTTTGTGGAGGCTCAGAGCTTGAGAGGGCAGTGTTTGCAGTGAGTAGTTTGAGATGTGGAGCCCTTTATGACATCACTTCACCAGGCATGGTGTCATTGATGCTGTCCTCTGGTCAGAGCCTTACCAGTCTGTCAAGGTTTGGAGAGGAGTGTGAGTGGGCTCGCCCTGTGCTTCACTTTTCTTCACAGAATACCTGGAGTGCTAGAGGAGGCACGGTGTGGAGACGTGATGCCAGTGCCAGACAACTGCATTCAAAAGGGATTCTGAACCACCCAAGTGTGAGGGAAATCATGTTTAGAAATACCACAATCTCTTTTCTTTTTGTGATTGTATGCTCATAAAAGTCATTAAGAATTGAAACCTTTTCTCTAATTCTAAAATAAATCGCAATATATACAACATAAAGTTTAGAAGGGACAGCACTGGGTCTGTGGGAATTTGTGTTTTCTTTTGCTATAGTCTTTAGTGACTATCTCAAATAAGTAACATGTTGAAGTGGAACAAATTTAGGATACTTGCTTTATCACATTAGAGTTCTCACCACATCTTCTAGGACAATTCTTATTGTCATAGTTTTACCGTTTTCCCCATTGAATCTCTTAAACTGTGGCTTTAATCTGCCTTTTATTCATTCCTAAGTGGACTGGCCGTCTGTTCACGTGACCTGGGCATTTGTTTCCTCCTCTGAAGAGGCTGTGTGTATGTGATCTTTCTCCATCCAGGGTGTTTATCCTGTCATATTTACATTGTGTATTCTGAACACCAGGCCTTTATCAGATATGGCAATATCTTCTTCCAGTGTGTGGCTTGTTTTTTTCACTTAACTTTGAAAAAATAATGCACAGTTCTTAGTTTTGATACAGATTGTTTCGAGTTGAATGAAAGGCCCTGGTCTCCAAGGGATATACTATATCCTAATGGAAATCTTAAATCACTGGGGGACATATCCTTCAAGGGATGACCTCCATCTCTTCCTTTCTTCTGCCTCATGAGATATGCCAGCCTCACCAGATGTTGACTGGAAGCAGTACTTTTTTAAAGGTCCTGAAGACATAAACTCCAAAGATCTTGGAGTTTTCAGAACCGTGAGTCAAAACTTGAGGGGAGAAGATGCTGGTGAAACCCCTCTTCTAGTTGAGAGACATTGTTAGCTGTGGTTGCTTGGGGGAAAGAATGCCTTCTTGATGGGTGCTGCTAACACTTCTAATTAGACTGTGGTTTATGAAGAAAAAAAACACAGTTAAAATTTGAAATTTTTATATTTAGTTTTAGAAATCTAATATTTGAAAAAATGTGATTTAAATGGTTACTACTATATAAGTATGTAATATTGTTATATATATTATTTTTTTGTAACAACAAATATGTTCTAAAAGATAAACCTATCTTTTAAAAAAGTTAATTGCTTCAGGTGTTTTGTTATGGCACCACAAAGCTAACTAAGACACAGATTATCATTTTCCACCCTTTTCCTACTCCCAAGGAGTTGTGCTCCTGAACACCTTCAGATTTTCCTTGGAACATGTCCTAACCTGGCACAGGTTGTCGTTCTACAAATGAGGAGTAGAGGCTCTCAGAAAGGCAAAGGGCCACCAGGAAGCTTCAGCAAATACCCAGGAGAGTTTCTAGGCCTTGAGAAGATACAGCTCTGGTGGGTACTGGACCCAATCCATCAGTGAGGCTCTCCAGCTGCAGGCCGGAGGGATTTTGGGGACTTTTGCATAGAAAAGGTGGGACCACGAAAGCAGAGGTCAGAGAGGCACTAGCGGAGGAGGAGGTGGTGGTGTGAGTGTGCTGGGTCAGGGGTGTTGGGGAGGAGTGGTGTGGAGGGTGGAGTCCGGGGCTGGTGAGTGGCTGGGGTGGGAGGTAACCTTGACTGAATCAGACAAGTACTCTACCTACCCTTTCATAAGCACCTGAGCCTGGCAGCTGGCCCAGGTCCCTGGAGCCAAGTCCTGAGGAGTTGCAGGCTGCAGACCAGAAACCTGGGACCTGGCTTGACTCTGTTTTGGTGGTCTCTCCTGTGCGCCTACCCATCTGGCTCCTCTTACCGGGCAGTTGGGGTGCGGGGCTGCAGACTACAGACTCTTGGAAATGTGAGTTGCAGAGGCTCCAACTCAGGTGCCTGAACAGCCCTCCTTGCACGTGGGACATAGCTGCTTAGTTGGACCAAGTTCAGAGATTTGTGACTGTGCCCTATGCTGACACTGGGGTATGCCCCGTGCAGAACCCAGAAGGCATGGGGAGCAAGATCCATCTCAGTTCTCCCCTCTCAGCTGTCTGCTTCTCTGTCCTTCCTTTCCTTCACTTTCCCGCACAGGTGAATTCTCACTTCAATTTCTTTACTTCCAAATTGATGTTCTGGGCCTTGTTTCCATGCATAAATGACGCCATCCCTGGTGAATGCTCTGTTCTTCTCAGCCAGCGTGTGGGCTGGGCACTAGAATCATACACCAGCCACAGCTCTTTCTCTAACAGCTATTTCCAAACGTCTGGAATGTAACATGTTTTGTGCCCACATGCACAAATGATCAAATTGTAAGTCTCTGGGTTTTCAGGGTGAGTGGTTTTTAGAGAGATGTTTCTGATTGGCTCTTCCCCTTACATGTGGCTTTCCAGGGCACCCACAGCACACCAGGACCACGGACCGCCCTTGCAGAGGCCTTAGGAGACAGAACTCCCATGCCCATCTTCTAGGCTGGTGTGCAGCCCTAAGTTGGGAGACTCAGAGAGGAATGAGGTTCAGGGATTAGCATGAGAAGAAGATAACAGGAGGCCAGAGCTGTGCACTTGAGATCTTCGGGTGTGAGTGGAAGTAAAAATAACAGGAAACTAAATGCTTGTGAATGTCACTGACGGTGCACATTTAAGTGACACGTTTTTACTGCTTAGTAAGACACAAAGCATTTTAAAATTATAACTGTGGGAGTTGAAGTTAATGTTCATGAGTTCATTAGGTAGTAGGGCCCATGTGAAAGTATTTTCTTGGCCACATTTCAAATGAAGATGTCTAGAGAAGCAAGTCTGGTTAATTTGGGGGGGGGGAAGCAGAAATAAGATATTGAGGCCTTTTATTTCTTGTAGAATTCAGCCTTGTCAGAGAGACACAGCTTCATTAAAAAAAAAAAAAAAAAGATTTATTTATTTATTATGTACACAGTGAGGGTGCCAGATCTCATTACAGATGGTTGTGAGCCATCATGTGGGTGCTGGGAATTGAACTCAAGACCTCTGGAAGAGCAGTCGGTGCTCTTAACCTCTGAGCCATCTCTCCAGCCCCATGGCTACATTTTTAATGCATCTGATATATACTTTATTATATATGCCCATATGCTAAACCACAAGATACCAAAGTTGTTTAATTAGCATTTCAAACCGATTTTGTAGTTTATTATGTTCCTTAATGATAGATCAGTCAGTTGAGGCTTTCATCTGATGCTCCACAGGAAACTCGGCCTTAGGTTACACAGGAATGAACAGAAACTCAATTTTATGGAGGGAGTTACAATGTGTTTAGTGAAGTAATTTGCCATGTCATATCAAAGACTACTGGGTAAATGCTGTGTGTGTGTACATGGGGTTTCAATTTGAGAGGCTGTAGCAAGCATTTCCGAAGCTGTAAACATGGTTTATTTGTAGAAACTAGTTTTATGTATAAAATAAATATTTAATAGTAAAATTACAATTTCATATTATAGTCCCACAATCCCATAATATTACATACTGCAGATGAGAGAGGGAACACATAGGGTTTGAGACCAGCCCTAGCTACAAAATGAGACCCCATCTCCAAACAAAAAGTAACCCACCCCAAATTAATGTTATCAATTTTTTCAATAATTTAAAATTTTAAGCAAAGTATTTTATTTAAAATGACATACAAAATGAGAGGAAGGAAATGAAGGAATAAAAACATTACCTCTAATAATAGAACAAGGCGAGTACTTTAGCACTCCTAAATAACTTGAACAGGATGGGGAGAGACGCTCACATGGGATGGAGAAACTGTCACCATTACACAATGATCTTTCATTAGGAAGTATTCATTCCCTCCCAGAGCCCAGACATGTAAAGGACACAATAGACACACTGATCGGGTAGGATGTGACTGATGACTTTACAAATTATTGATTTGTGGGTCCTGCAATTCAAGTGTCCAGTTAGCTAGACCTATGGCCCTTGTCTTGTGAAAAATGACAGAATATTTGAAGCAAGCAGTGAAATTTCTTTTCTAAATATTAAAGAGCAACTGGGTACCCAAGTCTGCCATCAGGGAGATGTCTCCCCAGAGTGTCTCTGATGCAACAAGCATGCTCTCTGCTGGAGAGTGCAGAGCATCCTCCTTGTCTTCTGACTCAGAGGGTCAGTGTGAGACCTCTGTCTCTCATCAGTGCCCAACATCACCCTGGACCAAGGTGCACTTCTGGCCTCTTGGAAGAGGAAACCAGAAACTTAAGTCAGACAGGGAAGGAACTGTCTTCTCTAAGGTACCTATGGCAAGACCCCTGGGATCCTCTGAGGCCACACATTCCACCACACAGAGAGGCAGCCAGGGACCAGGGAAGCTGGGGTCAGACAGACAGAAAGCTGGGTGATTAGCTCTGCTCTTGTCTCTTGATCACAGTAAATACCAGACTGTCTCAGACATCTGCAGGAGTCAGGCTGTCCTCAGTAGGTGTTAATGAAACTCTTCCATTCCTACTGAATCCTCGAGGGCCCTCACACACTGAGAGGAACCCTGGAAAACTCAGCCCATCCGTTATTTTTGATTCCATGTGGCATGGAAGCTGCTCTCAGATCAGTGTAGGTTGCAGAATGTACTCTCTGTGTGGTCATGTGTCACCTGTGCTTGGTGGTCTGTGTTGGGACCATGCATTACCTTGCCCATCCTGGCTCATTTGGACCCTTCTAAGGCTGCATCATGTGACTCAGGTAGTGTTCAGTCCTGGGGTCTCTACCAACCTGGTCTAGGATAAGAATTGCCTCTGTCTTCTTTGGTTTGGTGATGCTCCAAAGTGAGTTTACCTGAAAATATCCTGCTTATCCCAAAGACCCGGGGGTTGAGGTGGGATGAATAGTGGCACAAAAGGCAGTCTCCCTGCAAGTCAGGTAACTGGGGGCTGTACCCCATCTTCCTTTTTTCTAGGCTAGGAGTTTCCTTTTCACTAGAAAAGACCAAGAGTGACCAGGGGGACTTGTAATGTGTACCCTTTCCCCTTGCTTTCTCTACACTGATCACTACAGACAGCCTGCTGGGGGTCTCTGTGGATGACCAGAGTGGAGGGAACTTTCTGTCCAAAGTCTATGGCTCCTGAGCAATGCTTTCTCCTTCAGTCAGGGCAGCATCTCTAGTTCATGGTGGTGAGAGCACCAAGGCTCCCACTGCATTCATAAGCTGGCCTTTCACTTTCCGTGAACTAGCATTCTGGCCCAAAGCATATGCTAGGTGGGGTCCCAGATTCTCTAGAAGGGCAGGCTACATATGATACTCACACAGAGAGCCCAGGGCTGGCCTCAGAGAAGTGTGGACTGAGATTTAGTCAGACAGCCATGGAGAAATGGCCAGGTAGAGACAGCCACAAACACCCAGCTTCCAGGGAAATTAGACTAAGTCTCTCTTGCACACCTACACTTTTCTTGGTATCATAAATACCATAAATATTTATTTTCTGGGTTTCCAGAGATTCGTTGTCCCGATACACCTTGCAGGTGGCTGCTCTGGATATATCTACATGTCACCTTAGGTGACGTGCTCAGGGTAAATACAGACCATAGGAATATCTGTGTCCCTTCTCTCTGGACTCCACCCCATGGGACTGCACCTGGGTCCCTGCCACCTGCCCATCAGGCTCCACATCCCATTATCTTGTACCCTTTTCCTGTCTGACAGTATGGTACAAACACTCCAGTCTTTGTGAAAATCTCTGTATGTACATGACTTGAAACATCTTTGTAAAACAAAACCTATATAAAGAACGAGACAGAAGGTCAACCAAAGGGCTAGAAAGTGGTTCGGTTAGTACTTGGCATGCAAGTATGAGGTCTTGAGTTTGGGGGCCCCAGCATCTTCCTGAAAAGATAGGTGCAGTGATGCACACCTATAGCCCCTGGCATGCCTCGGGATGTTAAACTTACTCAGGACAAACCAGCATGAATGTGGGATTGCTCTTCATAGAGAGCTGTGTCGGTGACAAAGTGGTGGAGTTCATCCATGTCTAGCCACATGACCCTAGGAAGTTTTGTCCTTCTGGATGCAACAGAAACACATCTGAGATTTATCTTTGGATGACAAACTTCCCTATAAGCGACAAACTCCAACTCTTTTTCTTTTTGTATTTAAACATACTTATTTACTAAAATTTTTTCATTTTACATATCTACCCTAGTTCCCCTCCCTCCCATTCTACCCCCATCCACTCCTCAGAGTGGGTAAGGCCTCCCATGGTAGTCAACAAAGTCTGGCATACCAAGTTGAAGGAGAGCCTAGCCCCTCCCCATTGTATCAAGGCTGAGCAAGGTATCCCACCACAGGGAATGGGCTCCAAAAAGCCAGTTCATGCACCTGGGGTAAGTCTTGGTCCTGCTGCCAGGGACCCCACAAACAGATCAAGGCACACAACTGTCACCCACATTCAGCGGGCCTAGTTCAGTCCCATGCAGGTTCCCTGAGCTGTCAGTCCAGAGTCAGTGAGCTCCAACTAGCACTGGTCAGCTGTCTCTGTGGGTTCCCCATCATGTTCTTGACCCCCTCTTCTTCTTCTTCTTCTTCTTCTTCTTCTTCTTCTTCTTCTTCTTCTTCTTCTTCTTCTTTTTGAATGCCAAATGCCATTTATTGAAGGAGGGAGGAGGTCTTAAATACAGGCTTACAGCACAATGGGAAAACCCTGGAGGGCAGAAGTTCGCTTCTGATTTTTTTTTTTTTTTAAGCTGAGGATCTAACCCCGGGCCTTGCACTTGCTAGGCAAGCACTCTACCATTGAGCTAAATCCCCATCCCCGCTCCTGATGTTTTACAATCTTGAATCTAAGCTGTTAATGCCCAATATGCTGGATACACAGACAAGGAGCTTCCCTTAAGCATTCAGGAGGATAGAATCTCGAAGGGAATTAGCATAGGGAGGATATCAAGGTCAAGGTCAGCAAGCAAGGCAACAGTTACCCAAATCTGGGAGCCAGGGACCTACAGGTCCCCTCCTTTTACTAAAAAGGTGAGCTTCTGACTTAGGTTGTGTGGGACGTCAGCAAGTCACCTTACCCATCTTGGAGACATCTGTCCAGGCCACACAGTCGTTCTGTCTTAGGTTGGTGAGTGCCCCCCAGGCATTACCCATCTCTGAATACTCATTATCATACAGGCTCAATTGTGTGAGAGCTGTAGAGGTAACTGTTGCAAAAGATCTCTAATGACGCTGGGCTTGCAATCTGTGTGTTCGACACAGAAAAGACCAACAGAAATCTTAACTCACCCATGGCTGGTAGGCTAAAGGCAGCTGAGCCATTCCCTTCCTTAATGAGCCTTACGGCAAATTGAGTCCTTGTAAGATGGTATCCCAAGAGCAAATGGGACTTGAGGACAAACTCCAACTCTTTTAAAATTAAAATCCAAGAACAGATATCTGGGTCCAATTTAGCACCAAAAACCTCTCAATTTTGGCTCTGTGGTGTCTGAGAGGTCTGCTACTTGGGAGGGAGTGACAGTGGGTCTCCCAGAGGGAGGGAGCAAAGGAAGTGGCTGGGGACAACTGTCTGGGAGATGATGACACTAAGAACAGGAGGCCAGGGGCAAGCACTCCTGGCCTGGGGGCAAGCTGGCCATGGAGGTGCAGGAAACGTGAGAGCAGAGGGTCTTCAGGAGATCCAGGTCGGTGCACTGCCCCTGCAGGGGAAGAAGAGAGATGAAGGCACAAAAGTGTCACTGAAACAAGCCCAGAAGGCCACAGTGCCAGTTCAGGGTGCGGTCAGCACCAGCATCACTACAGAGTGGGCCTGGATGACTCTTCTCCTCTCCCCTGGGAGCTCTCCCCCAGGTCCCACTCTCCTTCTGGACTCGGGCCTAGAGGCAAAAGTCGGCCTGGTGTGGGAGGTCCTGAATGATTTGTCACCCCAATTCTTGGAACCAGTGGCTCTGGATCCTTACCTGGCAGAAGGGACTCTGTGACCCAGTTAAGAATTTGGGGATGGGAAGACATGTTGGGAACATGGGTAGGGGACCCTGTTTATCCCAAGGATCTACATGAGTGGAGAATTAGGAGACAGTGCTGGGAGCTTCCCTGTGAGGATACAGGCAGTGGGGCCCTGGAAGGCTCTGCTCTGACTACTTTGCAGGTAGAGGAGGGGCTACATGCCAAAGAAGGCTGAGGCTTCCATTCTAGAAACCAAATTGATTTCTGTCCAAACCTCTAGGTACAGAATCTCAGGACAGGTACAGAGGTTGAGGGCTGCACAGATGCTGGGCAGGAACTGGGGTGAATGCAGGGTTAAGCCATAGCTGGGGGCCTTTATTATCTGGTAAGCATATCAGCGATGGCAATCCAGCACTGTCAATCATGCCTGCCAGCCAGTCCTCCTGGCCTAGTGCTCAGCCATGGATTGTGTAAGTACCATGTCCAGAAGTCACCTGGGAGGCTTATGAGCATCAGGTTGAGAACAAGGCTCTGTGTACCCATGTTATCAGGCCAAAATTCACCCAGAGAGAACCCAGCACAGACAAAACAAACAAACAAACAAACAAATGAATAAATAAACAATTTTCCCAAACCAAAATCCCCCAAACCCAAAGACCATTCTGCCTTTCAGGAGTGGCCCTGGGTCCCACTCACCTGGTCACTAGATTGAGACCACATCAGTGGCAATTGGTGGCAGCTTAGAGGATTGAAGTTGCACATGGTCACATTGCCCTGAAAAGCACATGCGATCATGAGGAAGAAGGTCACAGATTCTGCTCCAGAAGGTACAAAGATCGATGTCTCATATGACTCTGTCCCTAGGGAACCGTGAAGAAATCTCCAGCATGCTCCTTGAGGAGTCTACAACCTTGAACACCTGGGATGCTCTCTGTGGGACACAGATTCAGAATCTGGGACAAGCAGTGTTTATGTGGGAAGAGAAGCCAGCAGCTGGCTTTGGAGATGTTTAGAAGCTTGAGGGATGTGTGCTTGCAAGTCCAGGCCTTTAGGGGAGTCATGATGTGAGCACAGACCTGGAGAGGGACACTGAGAATGGGAGGGCCTGCACCTGGGGCCACACATGTCCTGTTCAGAAGCAGGTGCCCTGGGCCAGGGCACAGAGAAGAGGAGGACAGAGAGTCCAGAAGATCCCTGGCTCTAATGGTCGGGGAGCCTATGGCCTAGGTTCTACAGATCAGGTGCTAAAAGCCCTGGGTGGGTGGGGTCAGGCCCTTCAGGCTAGGTCATATAGCTGTCAGAGGCATCCCCCCACCTCTGGAAGATGTGGATTGACCTCTCTGCAGCCACTCACAGGCACAGGAGAGGCAGGGCTGGCTCTTGGCTGGCCTGGACAACTATGGAGAACCCAGGGTTCTCAAAATGAAGTGATAGGTCCCTCGCAGAGAAAGAACAGTGAGGAAGAGAACAAAGCCCAGTGTGAACTGGGACTCTTCCTTCCTGAATGCTGACCTCATGGGTCCTCTCTGCCCAGGGCCCAGGACTGCTTCTCTGCTGGTTTCTCTCTCCCCATAATGGACCTAGACCTTTTGGCAAAAGAAGGGGTCCTCAGGCTGAGTGGCTGCTTTCCAGGGCTTGACTCCATCCAAAGAGTTTGCAATGCCTTTGTAGGGTCTCTGTGTCAGCAGGTGGCAGAAACACTTGGGCCAGCTCCTTTCCTCCTTGTACATGAAGAGGCCTGGGGCCCAGGGCCACTGGCTTTTCGCCAATTTCCACAGTGGGCAGAGGTTCTGCAGGGCTGCTCCTTTCTGTTTTTTGTTGTCTCTGACTTCCTGAGCCCCACTGTCACCCAGTGTGTCTTGACTTACTCACATTCTAAGGGCAACATCAGAGACACCTTTGGGTTGGAACAATGACTCTGAGGACCAGAGACAGGCCAGTTAGAGCACTCAGTGGCTACTGTCCTAACACCTAGGTAGTGCCAAAGGGAAACTCAAGTATTTAGAGAGTTCAGGTGGGGATGGGGGAGTCCTGTGTGTTGCCCACCCAGCTGTGGGGTCAGGCATTGGATGTGGTCTCAGACAAATCAATCCAGGTCTGTTCCACCAAGCTGTATTCTCTCCCACACCTAGGCCTCTGCTGTCAGACTTAGGTGTGCCTGTGTCCCTGAGGCCAGGCTGGAGTCACAGCCCTCCTGGGGTCCTCTCACCTCTGTGCCTCTGCTCACGCACACTTTGCAGCAGGTGCAGCAGCAGACGATCACAATAGGGGGCAGGTTCACTGGTGGTGCAGGTGCTGGGGGAGCCACTGGGGGAGGGGGCTGTTTCTTCTTTCTGGGCTAGTCAAAAGGAGGAAAACCTGTCTGAGCTTTGTCTGCAGCTTCTGGATGGGCACTGTGTGCCCTGTGCAGCGCCTGGCACTGGGGGCCTCTCAGCTATTGTTTTAGGGTGAATGGGAGGATGCACCATTATCTTGGGGAGGTTCTCCAAAGTCATTAAAGGTGAATCCATGCTCCTTGAAGTTTTCATATACAGGGTTTCACAAAATGCCAATAGCCTCCTTCTCTGCCCTTGGTCCTCTTAGGGTTACCCTTGCTGGCAGAAGCCTGGCCTAGACACTGCATTAGGCCAGTAAAACTGTCCCTTTTGCTATGCTCTGGCCTTTGCACAGGCATCCTCATCTAGGCCACTCTGCAATCAGCACAGTCCCACCAAGACGGGGAGGCTGTTCCTATCCCAGCCCAAACCCAGGCTCCACCTGCCCGAGCCTCTCACTATGACTCCTGGTCCTCACCTGACTTGAGCCACAGATGCTCATCCACCTTGTTCCTGTGCTTCCCTGGGTACATCCCTCCCAGCTCAGGGCCAGCTGGGACTCTTTGATCCCAGCCAACTCCTCTACCCTGCCAGGAGACAGGGATGAAGACAGATCCAAAGGAGCCAGAAGACCCCCAGCTTGGAGATGAGAATCAGGGCTTGATGCTGAAGGCACCACTTCAGAAGCCCAGCTGCAACCTCAGCATTAACCAGAGTCTCCTGGAGTCTCCTGAAAGCCACCTAGGCAGTAGGAACAGCTGTTCACACTGACTGTTTGAGCAAGGTCTCTATCAGAAGGTTGTGGGTCTGTTCATTATCTGGTGATATCAAGACCCTTCACCTCTTATCTTTGCTGAGGTAGTGGGATGCCCTGGGTAGAGGCTGCATAATGCCTCACTTGCTGCTCACTCACCTCCCAGACATGTGACTACACCAGGATACAAAGAATGACTCACCTTTGGCTGTGGTGCAGGTGCTGGCAGTGCCTTGGGAGCCTAGAGGATGAAACAGACAGGGATGAAGTGGAGGCTTGGTGGATCACTGTTCCCCAGATGCCTCATGTGCTAAAGTCTTGGCCCGAGCCTGCGGTGCTATCTGGAGGTATTGCAGCCTCGGGTGAACATCAGGGGGTCCATGAGAGGAAGTTAATAATTGGTAGTGTGTCCTAGAATAGTTCTTTCTCTTTCAGAACTGGAGATCAGGTGTGAACTTCCTTGCCCCACAATCTCATCACAATATGCCACTCTGCCCCAGGCTGAAAGAAATGAGACACTGAACTAAAACTTCCAAATCTGTGAGCCAAAATAAAACTTTCCTCTTCTCAAGAAGATGATTTCATGTGTTTTGTGGCAGTACAGGAGGCTGAATAACAGTGCTGTTGTAATTCAGCTCCACAGGTGACCCACATTGGAGTCAAGGCTAGAACATCATGCCAGGGGCACATGTGTAAGCACTGCACACTCTGATGCTGTGCTCGAGTGCTCCACCTGATCCCAAGGGAGACCCTCCAGGAAGCTCAGTGCCTGCCTCAGCAGGCTGTCAAGGTCATGGTGTTGTCCCTTATCCACATCCCTGGGTGGGCAGGGTACCCACCTGTCTGCAGCATAGCCACCAGATCCACCACAGCAACACAGGGATCAGCATCAGCACCAGCACCATGGTGCTGAGCAACACTTGCAGGCTTGGCTCAGCTGGTGGGGGAACAGTGGCCTGTGGTGGAGGTGCAGCTGAAGTTGGAGGCGGAGGAGGAGGGGGAGGTGGAGGCAGAGGCCGAGGAGGTGGAGGTGGTGGAGGTGGTGGAGGTGGTGGCGGTGGGGGAGGAGGCGGAGGAGGTGGAGGTGGGGGAGGTGGGGGAGTAGTGAGGACAGGAGTGGTTCTTGGGATAGCCTTTGGGGTAGAGGTTGTCGGTGTAGTCATTGGAGTTGGTGATGGTGGTAGGGTGGAGGTCTCAGGGACAACGGTGGTGGTCACTGGTGGAGGTCTCTGTGGGAAAGAAAGATCACCATCCTTAGCAGACGGCCTCACTTTAACGTGGAGCACTATGGAGTACCCTTTCTGGAGGCCCAGTACTTGCCATCCCTCTGCCTCCCCCTCCCTCCGCCATTCTCCCAGGTTACCTGGCCTCAAGGTACCACAGTAGGGCTGGAGGATAGGTCTCTTGCCTAGCTCTGGCCTTGCTTCAAGACTCTGCTCTGAACCTAAGTGAGGGCAGCCCCAGCTCCTCTGTACTCTTTGGATCTCCTTTCTCACTGTGGTCTCAGCTGGCAATATGCTGGACTACAGGGGACCAGATCTCTGAGAAAAGAGGCCAGGCTGCTGCTTGTTTCCCCCCCCCAAAGATATAGGGCCCTGTCTTGCCTCCTACCTCTTGAGCATGGAACTTGTCCCTCATCCTGGGCCCTAGCTTGCCATCTGTACAGGAGAAGGAGCACCTTCCCTCATTGGTGCTTGCAAACTTAGAGCTCAGACACCAGCCTGGTTGCTCTCTGGGTTGTCACTCACAATGAGCTCAGCCTATCTGACCCTTCCCCAAGGGGTCACAGTCCTACTCAGAACTAGGGATACAGAGAGCACTGATGTGAGGTCCCTGGACTTAGAAACAGCTTGGCTGAAAACATGGGCCACATGGAGGGTGGCAGTAATGGTAATGGCTGCTGCTAGGGCTGGCATCTGCCCACCCCTTTACCCCTATCTTTCTAGAAACCAGGATGGGTCACCCAAAGTGCTTGTGTACCATGAGCTGCCACTGGGTCTCACTTAACACCCTCCCCATCTTTGACATGCCAGGAGAATCTGTTTTCTGACAGGGCCATTGAACCCACTTGAGGTACTCACACAGTCTGAAGTATTCACAGGGATGGTGTGGGCAAGGAAGTCTTTCCCGTTGTTCAGGCTAACTTCAACTAAGATGGTTCTAAATACACAGAAAGGCAGACCTCAAGAAGCAGCCTAGAGGCCAGGGGCTTTTTTCATGGCAACAACTCTTAAATTCCAGCACCTGGGCCTCTCAGAGCAGACAGTTGAGTCATGAGAGATTATTGCCCAAAGCACAAAGAGTCAGCTTGTGTGATTATGGCCACATGTATGGCTCTGGACATGAGGGGCCTTCATGGCATTTGCTGTTATCGTAGCAGTGGGGTATGAACAAGTGAGTGTTGTTTCATGGCCTGTACCATTCTCTGGGCTTACAAAGTTTTTGTCTTAGTTTTGGAATGTTGCCTGGAATACCAGGTATTGATTCTTGAGTTTGTCATTCCTTGTTTCCAGCTCTGAGCAGAGCCTGGGCATTGGGCAAGCCCTGCCTATCATGGGGTTCACCAACAAGGTGTACCCCAAATTCTGTGCACTATGATGATGACACTGCATTGTCTCTGGATTTATAGGGCTAAGAATTATGGGCACTTACTCTCCTGATTGCTTTATCTCTGGTCTAGGACAAATAATGACAGTGAAGTTCTTATCAGTTGGATTTTCATCTAAAGAAAGAGATATGAGAGGAATGTCACTAATCATGCTCATCTATCTCTGTCACCCCAAGCTATGCATGACAAGCAGGGCTGACATCTTAGCACTTTGGTAGTGACTGAAAGCCTGTGTAGTTTGGGCTTCAAATCCACCCACGTAAAGTGCTAATTGGCCAGCAGCCAGGCAGGAAGGATAGGGTAGGAGGGACAAGGAGGAGGAGAACTGTGGGAAGTGGAAGGCTGGGTAGAGAGACACTGCCAGCCGCCGCCGCCATGACAAGAAAGATGTAAGGTACTGGTAAGCCACGAGCCACGTGGCAAAGTATAGATTAATAGAAATGGGTTAATTTAAGATAGAAAAGGTAGATAACAAGAAGCCTGCAATGGCCATACAGTTTGTAAACAATGTAAGTCTCTGTGTGTTTACTTGGTTGGGTCTGAGCGACTGTGGGCCTAGCGGGTAGGAGAGAGTTGTCCTGACTGTGGGCCAGGCAGGAAACTCTAACTACACACCAGAGAGAGGGGTAGGGAAGTTCCTTGCTGACCTCAGTCCTGGGACTAGGTCCAGTAGGGAGACTGCTCTGCCATCTCTAGCAATGGCCATGCCCGTCCTCCAGTGGCGTTCAGGAGACATTTCCCTATTGTCAGAACTAAGTTTCCAGGTCACTCAAATATCTGCCTAGACTCCTTACCTACAGAATGTTCTATGACAGTTATAGTTGTGGCCACCGGGACCCTTCAGTCGTGAAGCCTGTATATACAGATCAGTAATCTAACAGAAAGATCGTTAACCGTGTCCCTGACCTCCCAGTGTCTCAGTGGTGTTCTTTACATTCGGGGCCACTCCTGGGGACATATCTATTGCAGTTTCTCTGTCCCACTTGAGTTACTTGTTTTAACCACATTTTAGTAGAATTAAACTTCGCATTGCATATTTGAGCATGTTAACACTTATCATTAATAAGTGCTAATGTCCTAATGCTACCCACTTCTATTTTGCAATTTTTGCAGTGTGGATCATTTTTATTAGAGAAATCACAATGAGCAATGTTAAAAAAATCATTGAGCCCTTGTAACAAATACAAAATTAAAATTCCATCTTATACATACAGTCCTGTCCCTTCATTTTCTATCTTGGGTAAGAGATGCTATGTATGAAGTGATTTATTGTTACCTGGATGAGTCTGCTGGTCCTAAGTCCTGGTAAGTAACCTGTGAATTCCTGCATCATTTCTGCATTAACTGGGTCTGGTCATGCACATTATAATGAAAGTCTGGTGGGAGGAAGGGTATGCTCCCATAGATGGAGGTTGGGGTTCAGGGTTGGGAAAGAAGTCCCCACAAAAGGAGCACTGACTGCAGCCGGCATTCTATCTGGTGCAGAGAGGTGGAGAAGAGCAGGTGTACCTGGCCCACTGAGGCAGCCGCTCTGGGTCAGGGTGGGCTGAGGCCCAGCATAGCTGGGCTGAGAGACTGTAAGGTGCAGACAGATGAAACCCAACACTCTGGATGCCATAGGAAATTTCATCTTATATTGTAAAAACATGGCTGTGTAAAGGTACTCATATTTGTGTGTGGGGGACTCTGTGTACACTAGCGAGGCTCTGAGTCTAGCAGCTGTGGCCCCATTCACAGACTCAGGGGAGGGAGTACACTGAGAATAAGCTGGACAGATTCTGTGATGAAGACATGTCAGTATTAGCCAAGTCTCACTTAGGAATGAAGCCTACTCCGGATGCCCACAGAGGCAGGGAATTTATTATTTTCCTAAGTTCATAAAAAGAGAGGTGGCTGCTTGTGCCATGTGGACGCTCTTTATACTGCCTTGCAGTATCCACTGGGAATGGGTCAGCAAGGGCAGAATGCTTGCCTGGTTGAGAGGAAGGATTTGTGTGGAAGATACATGAATCTGAGGCACTGAAGGAGTTTACTTACCAATGACCTTGGAGTTACTGAACTTGAATCTGCAAATAATTTGGCTGAGATTCTGTGCGTAATGAAAGCCATATCCTCTTAAGATGACTGGGTGGTTTTCTGTGAGGGACAACATGAGGAAGAGGTGGTATGGCCCTGGTTGCATTGTTTACTGTGGTCTCAGATGGGATTCTCAGGGCCCCATGAGAGGCAGTAGCTATGTGGGTGCTGACAGCTGTGGGCTCTGTAGGCCAAATACTTCTATGTCACCAAGGGTCTGTGCCAGTGTAGCTTAGGGGAGCCTTCCACATGCTGGCTACCTCTCTCCACCATTCCTGCAAAACCCACCAAGCATACCGGGGGTCAAGCCTAAACTCCCATTATTCCAGGTTGGAGACCCCAGAAATAAAGCTAGAATGTAGGGGACAAGAGAGGCTCCTGACCCACCCCAGAATGTCTCTCACAGGAGACATTTTGTTTCAGCTGTAAAGCCAGAGGCCAACATACCCCTTCCCCACCTCCTCAATCTGCCTTACCAACTGCAGACCACAGCTCATTAGCAAGCTTTTTCTAAGAGCAGTGGGGTTGCTCCCTAGCTTTGAGTCCAATATCCAGGGGATACAAAGAGGGGATCTTGGTATCTATTCCCACAGGTGGAAGGCAGGGATCTCTATCATTCATCTGGACAGATATTTGGGGATGGTCCTGGCTCATTCCTGGCCCGTGAGCTTCAGATGCCCCATGTAGTGGACCTCCCTTCAATCTCCACAGCACATGGATTGACTCCCAAACAGCTCAAGCCCGTTCTGCTTCATCTGGGGTACTGGCCTTGGGATTTCCCCAAAGTGACAAGTTCCCTGTATGTACTAGCTTTGCAGGAGATC
Source organism: Onychomys torridus (assembly GCF_903995425.1). NCBI lineage: Eukaryota > Metazoa > Chordata > Mammalia > Rodentia > Cricetidae > Onychomys > Onychomys torridus. The sequence continues at coordinate 7,469,637 of NC_050451.1, read as the reverse complement.
AGCAGTAAGTTAACAGGTCAGTGGCGAAGCTGGCGTCTGGAGGCACTTGCCATTGTGATTAAGCTGCAGTGAGGAGAACGGCAGCTTGTATTTTTCCCTGGAGTTTCTCACAGCTACCCAGACAACAAGGCCTGTGTGTCTAGGGACAGACAGAGAGACATGCAGCACTCAGGCAGGCTGCAAGGCTGGGCTCCTTCACCAGAAGCAGGAGAGAGCCTGTAGAAGGGTCCTCTACCCCTTCACTCCTCCGTCACCAAACTCCATACTCTTGCACAGTATGGGGAAGATTAGCGGCAGCCAGAGTCAAGGACTAAAATGTCCTTGGCACTTATCAGCTTGTAGATGTTACATCTGTCACCACGCTGTCTACTGTTTTTTATCTCCCACCTGGTATCTCCCAACAGTCCTGGCACAGCATTCCTAGCCACTGGAGGAAACACTGCAGCCTTCCCCACATGTGGTGCTTCCCCCCAGGCTGGGCACTGTGGGTAGCAGAGCTTAGATGTGAGTATAGCTGTCTCTTCAAACCTCGAACCAGGGCTCCCACAGAAGAACACAAAAGCCAGGACCCAGCCGTCTGGGCTGGGAGCAGCAGAACTGTTGACTTCCTCACAGGAAGACTCGGGGTTTCTTCTCTTCCTCTTTACATGGGTGCAAATGCTGTCCCCGTGAGGACCAAACCTGTTGTACACTTCCTGGAAAGAGGCAGCCTTTCCCTAAGACCACACAAGCATGCTGACAGGGGAATCCTAGGTTGTAGGGAGGGTACTCTTGTCAGGGTACCTGTAAGTTTGGCTGCCTTTGTGGATATATCTGTCAAGCAGATAGACTCCTCCCCCATTCTCTGTAGCACAGTGGATGTTCACTGGGCCTGGTTCTCCTCCTCCTCCTCCTCCTCCTCCTCCTCCTCCTCCTCCTCCTCCTCTTCCTCCTCCTCCTTCTTCATTTTCTTCTTTGGTTTTTCGAGACAGGGTTTCTCTGTGTAGCTTTGCGCCTTTCTTGGAACTCACTTGGTAGCCCAGGCTGGCCTTGAACTCACAGAGATCCGCCTGCCTCTGCCTCCCGAGTGCTGGGATTAAAGGCGTGCATCACCACCGCCTGGCCTGATTCTTCATTTTAATCTGTTGACATGTTCACATTGTTGCTGTCCTTGTGTTAGGGATGTGGAAACTCTACAATGTTCAGTCCTGGCTTCACCTGAACCTTCTTGGAGGAGCTGAATTATTCTTGGCACACAGTTTGAATATCCTTCATCCAAACAGGTGGAGTCTGAAATGTTCCAGAATCTAGAACTTTTTTTGAGGTTAAAATTCACATTTAACCTCAGAGTAAGTCATAATTGAAATGAAGTTGCACCAGAAATAATGTCTGATATCACCTTCAGGCTATATGTATGCAGTGTATGATGGAACTTGAGTCCCACCTCCAAGATATCCTATTATGTCTGTGTAAATATCACAAAACCAGAGCTAGTACACTATCCAAAAACAATTTTCAAAGCAAGGCTGTGAATGAGGGTGCTTAGCACATGATGGCTTTCTGTCCATGTGCTTTTCCTCCTTTACAACTAAAGTTTGTGTTTTGAGACAAAAAGATGGCAATTGCATACACACCCACATTGCCATCACTGTTGCACACCCCTTGACAAATGTACATTTCATTATAACTAACTAGTCAAGGAGATAGCACATCTACTTGCCCCCTCTAAATCACAAAACCCATCACATACTCCAGTTCACCTAAGTACATAAGACACACACACTGAACGTCCCATGTGTAGTTGCTTCAACACTATATAGAAACACATCACTTATCACACTTCTTAAAGACACACATCAAACACACCACACGCTCACGTGTAACACACACCCATATCCCATACACTCACCATATACATCCACCACATATATTATCCACAAGTCACACAAAACCCACACAAGCCACATGTGATATTTAGGTACCACATAGAGCTTACATATCTAGAATAACACAGCTCACATCTCACAACACAGCACACACATAAGGTACATGAACACATGCATATAACATAAACAGCAAATGTATACCACCATGTGCTACATAGACACACATGCCATATAGACAAGTTCCCCAAAGTACACATCACATATACTATATACACATATGTTCATGTCACAAGTAGGAACATAGAAAACAAATACAATATAAGCACACTCTGCCACCCACACCATATGTCATGTAGACCACCTACACCATATCCACCCACACCCACAGTAGCACATATATCACACAGCACTTGCACAAACATGCCACAGTCATACCATGCATCTTACACACCATGTAGTTTCACTCAACTACAAAAGAGAGGAGGTGTGCATGCACACAAATCGCCTGTACCCCAGCAGCTTCTCCTCAAATCTCACCTCCTATGCACAGAGGGGAAGGCTCAACATATCTGAGTTCAAGGCAGGTCAGTGATCCAATCTGATGGAGAAAGGGAAGAATGGGTAGGCAGTGAGAAACTTGGGGGCCCAGTGAGATGCTGTTACCCACACTGTTTGTTACCCACCCTACTCACCGAGTCTACTGCCTCATGAAACATCTTAGGTGAATCTTCCATAACAAATATCGTATCTTCGCTGTCTGCAATTTCACTCAGCTACAAAAGAGAGGAGGTATCTTGAGACCCAAGCCAGGAGACAGAGGACAAAGGGCGTCTCCAGATGTGAGACACAGCCGCTTGTCCTCTGGTGATGATGACTATGAAGTGTGAAATTCTGAGGACAGCTAATTCAACCATCAGGTATGTTTCCACAGCGGAACCTGTTGTTTGTGTTTCTGGGACAGACAGAGACCATCCTCTGGGAGGTCCAGGTGACTACCTTTGAAAACTTTCCCCCCTAGGCTTCAGAGGGCACCTGCTTACCTGGGCCAAGTTACCTGTTTTCTGTCATAGGAGTCTATACCAATACAGTAAATATATGCCCCCAGGCTCCGAGATTTATCAGCCTAAGAGAAAGGAGGTATTGATTACATAGTCAAAATGCACAAAATGCCTGGGAGGATAGGTCAGACTCACCTCCTTCTTAGACTCCCTCAATACTTGTGGTGACAGTTCCCCCCAAATCACAGCGATGATCAAACTAGTTCTGTTAATGCCTGACAAAGAAGCAAAGAGCAGCCCGTTGGATGGGGCTGCAGGCCAAGTACTGTTCACAACAGGCAGACCTGGTGGTCCTCCCTCCTTGGCCGCCTGAGGCAGGAGCCCAGACACAGTGCATCACCCACTAACTAAAACCCCTGTAGAGTTAGGGCCCTGCCTATCAGTTGGCTGGGACTCCCAGTGTTCTTAAACTACAGAATTTTTTGCCCTAAGGACATACCATAAGTCCAGCCTGTCCCTGGATAGCAGGAGGAAGGGGCAGCCCTTATTCCAGTGAGGTTTGTGCCAACTCTAGGCATGTTCCCAGGACTGCCCTTCTGGCAATGGTAGGCACAGTGAGTCAGAATCACAAATTGGAGTGTCTTAGACAGAAAACTCCCAATTCCCTTAACATTTTTTCCTACATGGTCCAACCTATTCCAGACAAATGTCACAGACCTCCAGTCTGGAGGGACATGGGTTCTTGCTTTGAATGGAAGTTGTGCTGGCTGATACATGAGCCCAGGAGGCAGGCCAAACAAAGGGAGAAGGGAAAGTAGCCTGATAGCCTAGGAGGTGACTGAGGCCTGGCTTCCAGCACAGGGTTCCCAGTCTACTCAGGGCCTGTGTTTCCTTCTTTCTATTTCTAAGCACATCTGTAGGCCAAGGACCAGTGAGAACAAAGCCAACACAGGACTACACACAGCTTCCTCCTGAGTGGGGTGCTCTGCTCAGAGGGACCAGCTGCGCAGACAGGGGAGCACTGACTTCAAGAGTCAGACTTGAAGAGATCCCAGATCTGAACACAGACTCTGTAGGGAGCTCAGCTCTGTGGGTCCCACTCTGTTGAAGGTGCAGGCAGCTCACCCTTCCAGTTGATCATTTGGAGCTGTTCATTCGCCTGCCAGGAAATGAGAAAACGTGGTGACGATGGGGTGAGATGACCCCAGTGTAGTCTACACTGTGCCCCACGTGGTTCTAGCCCTCCGAACCTTTTCCAGTCCTTTATACAGTACTGTTGAGCCTCCTATCTTCAGCCTCTCAACTCCGGTGAGCACAGAGCGGATTTTCACTCTGAAGTTGAACAAGGGTGAGGTGAAGCACGCTGACAGTGCCAAGCTAGCTCCAAGCTCTTGCACAGATTAGCTCACTGTGTGGACTACAAATGTGGGGCAGGCACCAGGCCCTGTTACTCCCATGCTGTCCTGGATCTTTCTCTGGCCCATTAGCACTGAGCAAGTTCAGAAGGTTCAATAGGATGATCTGATTTTCTCTAAGGTCATTATTACCTCTGAGCATTCAGACTTTGGGTACCTTGATAGAGACCTTGCTTGTACCACTCTTGAGGCATAGGGTGGCATCCTGGGGATGTATATCTGAGCCACAGGGACACCACATTCCTAATGGGAACCTAAAGCCACAGCCACTCTCCTGTTCTCCAGTGGATGGGGCTGAGGAGGACCGTGCCACTCTGCTGAACCACTGTCTGGCTCCTACCTCACGGCCTCAGAGACCTGGCCTGCCTTTCTTGCTTCTGTTCTACTGAAGACAGCGGCCAATCTGCTTTGACCTGGGCCTTTCTGCAGACTCCGTGTCCAGAAGACCTGAACTTGGGAGTCAGACCTAAGGGCTGCCCGTGAGGCTTGTGCTCTTAAGGCTGGCCAGGAACACGACCTGGTGGGTGCTATTAGAGCAGACAGGATACCCTGGGGTAGGCAGGGCTAGCTCCTTGTGACTGTTCTAGGGCAGGAAGGATATGCATGTGGGATTTAGGATAATCCAATATGACAAGGATGAGCAGGCTCAGCAAGTGACCTAGAGTGAACTTTGAGTAGCTTTCTGTTGGGACAGTGAGACCCTGCTATGGATTTAGCTTCAAGGGTCCCATGCCTGACCCAGCTAAACCCTGCCTAGAAGCTGAGGATAGCATGCCCACAATCCTCAGTGAGGGCCTAACCAGCCCTCAGCTCTTCTTCTCTGTCCAGCCAGCCCTTTCTCTTTTATGTCTGGTCTAGCTCCATTCTCCAGTCCAGCCCTCTAACCTCCGCCTAGGTCAACTGCCTCCTTTCTGCTCAGCTTAACCTTTTACTCTCTTTTACTTTTACTGCTGGCTCTCTGAGTTCCTTGCAAGTCTCCTTACCATAGATGTCCTCTCTGCTACCTCAGACTCAGTCAGGTCTCTCCAAATGCAAGCCACAGGCAAATCCTCCAGGCCTTCCTTGGACCCTGAGGAGAGCCCTTCCCTGCTCCTCCTGGAATGCTAACTCTGTAAGTCTGGGGCTTGTCCCACTTTTCTCCTTGCTTCTAGCTTTTCCTCAGGGCCCTGAACAGAGGGTTCCCACAACGCTACACACCTCCAGTCCTAAATATTATTGTCTCCTTCTCTGTCCCCACCCCTTATTCTGAAGGAATCCCAGATAGGGCATCCAAAATTCTCAGTTTCAGACAGACAGAGGTCTCCAATTTTTAGCCTCTAGGACTGTGGGCACAGAAGGGCCACCCTTCCCAGTGGCTGCCAGTCCCTCATACCTTCCCATAGTACCAGGCTCTGGGGATTCACAGTCCCATGCAGGGACTAGATACTCTCCCCATACCCCAGGACTGTCCTTTGGTTCCCATGTATCTCCCTGCTTACCCTACTGGTCCAGGTAGACAGTGAGCAGCTCAGAATAGGACACACACAGGCAAAACTTTGAGGGGACACACATCTGCCCTGACAGCTCCCTAGATTCTATGTTTTTTCACAGCCAGGGCCAAGGGAAGATTCTGGAGTGACGGAGGGAAACAGAGGGGAATATTTCTGGAATTGCAGGGTCTGTGGGTACTAGTGAGCCAGGGACTGAAGGGGCTGGTGATCTGAGGCTAGAAGTCAATGTGGGCACTGGCCAGTCACATGGGGGGCATTAAGGCTTCCACTGGGGACAATGGAAGCCATATGAGGGTCTTACAGAACCTGGAAATTCCTTGTTGTCCAACCCACCAGGCAAGCCTTGGAGTTCAGACAGTCCCTACCTGTCTGAGGTGAGATCCATTTCAGTTGTGGCTTGGTAGTCATAGAGAATGAAAGACATCCGCAGTTTGGGGCTGAGGACAAAATACAGCCTGTGAGAAGCTGATTTAACAGGTCAGTAGCCTGATAGGAAGCAACCAGGGAGAGGGCAGATGCCAAATCTCTGCTCCCACCCCGTCTCTTCTGTACTGGGGACATTCCATAGGTGGGGAATTCAGGCAAATTTGGTGATGGATTCTGAAGCCTATGGAGATGTAGGGCTCCTGGGAAGAAAGGATGCTAAGATGGCCCCCTGCTCCCCTCCTGTGCTCCAAACCCAGCACACAGAGACACACATACACATACAAACATATGCACACATGGACACATACATAAGTGAAATTCTAGTTTCTTGGCTGTGACAGAAAATCCTGACCAAAGTCAACTCGGGGAGGGCAGGGAGGGTGTCTTTAGCTTACACTTCCAGGTTATAGGTCACAATTTCAGGGAAATCACAGTGACAGGAGCTTGAGACAGCTGCTCAAATTACATCCACAGCCAAGAGCAGAGAGAAACACACACACCCACGCTTGTCTGCTTCACTTGGCCTCTAGAGTTCAGGGCACTAAGAGCTGGGTCCTCCAACACCTTCAATTAATGATCAAGGCAAGCCCCCAAAGATGTGAGCACAGGGCAGTCTGATAATTCCTTAATTGAGATTCTCTTCCCAAACCCACAGAGACAGCTGACCCCAGCTCCTGGGAGCTCCTGGGCTCTGGACTGAGAGCTGGGGAACACGTATGGGACTGAACTAGGCCCTCTGAATGTAGATGACAGTTGCATAGTTTGGGCAGTTTGTGGAGCCCCTGGCAGTGGGACCAGGATCTATCCCTAGTGCATGAACTGGCTTTTTGGAGCCTATTCCCTATGCAGGGACACCTTGCTCAGCCTCCATACAGGGGGAAGGGCTTGATCCTGCCTCAATTTGAGGTGCTAGACTTTGTTGACTCTCCATGGGAGGCCTTACCCTCTCTGAGGAGTGGATGGGAGGTGGAGTTGGGGGAAGGTTGCAGGTTGTGGGGAGCCAGAGGAGGGGAGGGAGGGGGAACTGTGGTTGGTATGTAAAATGGAAAAAATGTTCAAATAAAAAAGAGAGATTCTCTTCGCAGGTGATGCTGGCTGGTGGGAGCTGACCTCTGACACTATTGTCACACATGCCCAACAGCTGACTGACAATGACATCCCTCCACGGGGCCTCCCTCCCACCACGTTTTCACTTGTCCAGTCTCCCTTTTCTCACCCTTGCTCCCCATTTATGAGGCAGGATTAGCCAGTTCTAAAGAGGTCTGCTCTGCCCCCTGGCTTGCCTAGCACCTAGCTTGGATCTGTGCTCCCTCCACAGGGATTCCTGTGCCCCCAAACCTAATCTGCCTGCCAGTGGGCCCCTCCTGACAGGAGTCTACAGGGTGCAGGCATACTTCAGGTATTTCTCCACCATATCTTCCCAGGATGTGAACAAGTCAGCCCATTCTTTCACAGCACGGGACCTGCAAGGAAATGAGACGCAAGTCAGCAGAGCAAAGTGGATTATGGGAGAAGGAATGATTTCTGCCTTCCCTTCTCCCAGCAGACTTCTGGAAGGGCTGCCCCTCCTGCTACATGCTGACCACAGCCACCGTCCTAGGAGGCTCCTACCTGTCCCCAGGTGGAGATCCTTTCTGCAGGCCTGTGTCACCCCTTTCTTATGACACCCCAAATTCCTCTTACCCCTCGAAATTTCCCAGCACTCAAAGGATGGGTGAAGACAGTTTCTCCAGAAGGCTAAGTGAGCCTTAGCCATGGAAAGTGAGTGCTTGAGACTAATTTAAAAAAATTAGTAAATTTTAAAAGCAAATGTACAAAATAATGGGTTTCTTCACATCTTTATCCTCATATATCATTCTACTTTTCTCATATTTCCCCCACCAACTTCCCCCTGCCATTGGTTTTACTTTTCTTCCTCCTTTTTTCCCTCCTCCTTCTCCTTAAAAGTCTCCATTCGATGTCATCGTCATCATCATCATCATCAACTACAAACACACACACACACACACACACACACACACACACACACACACGCACGCGCGCACACACACACACACACACACGCACGCGCGCGCACACACACACACACACACACACACACACACCACTTCCCCACATATTGAAGTTACTTAGCATCCAAGCTTTCTTAGCAGCCTGCAGAACCTAACCATCCTGGATGGGAAGGCTGCTTCATTCAGGCACCTCCAGGTGAGGGAAGGCACAAGCCTGGTCACTGCTAGTCTGGCATCACAGTTCCCAGCTGTTTAATGGAATATATTCATATATGATGGTCCTAGAGATGGTAGGAGGTGAACTGATGCCGGGCCTGTGGCTCTTTTCTGACACTGGCTTAGATCAGACCTTTTATGCTGTATGAATCAGAGGCATCTAGCATCATGCTCCCACCATTGCACTGACTCTGTTCAGGCTGTAAGAGCTCCAGGGGCCACTGTGCAACAAGAGAAATTTGGTAAATGTCTGGACCCAAGTAGTTTGGAGAGGCATTCGCTGGGTAGGAGCCATCACTTGCTGCCCACTGTGCTGCCCATGAGTGACAGAGAAGAGAGGATGTCAGGACTCAGCACCAGTAGGTTCAAACTAGGCCTTCTACCTGGATTATAAACTACTGCTGGAGAGCATGTGAGAGGTTCTAAGTCAAGGAAGCAAAATAAACTAAACAAGCCGCCCAAATGGGGAACAAAGCTTCTGCTTTTGTTTGCCCAGCCTGGGAGTGCTGGTTAGGCTCCAAGCACCAGAGACTAAGAATCCTCCTAACTGTGTTCCCTTCCTTGTCCCCATGGCTGCAGAAGTCCTGTGCCCATTCATTCCAAGTGACATTAAATTCCACAATCCAGGAGACAGCTACCCCTGTGGCTCAAGGAAGAACAGCCCTGGGCATGCCTTTCAGCTCCCAGACTCCCACATGTCAGCTGAGGCCATCATGCCTGTGTACGAGCCCCTCAACTCTCTCCCTATTCTCGCTCAGTTTCTGGCACGGGTTTCACCCAATGGTAAGCATCTTTCCCACTGACTTGTGTCCCAGTTCACCAGGAGAGGCCTGATTGCACTGGCTCTGCCCTCCCTTTGGCCTGGTGCCTGAACATAGACATATCCTCTAGATTAGTGTGGGGGGTGGGAGCTTCCTTGCAGGATGTTGGGACAGTCAGTCTTGTTACCCTGGTGATACCCTAGACGACTAAGAATGTGGAATAAATTTAGGACAGCTCTTTGCATGCAGGGAAGTCAGCCTCAGGGGTGATAGACCTTGGGGTGATGTAACAAGAAAGGTCAAGGTTGTATCTCCCCCAAGTCAGCTAGGAAGCTTCCAAGCATAGTATGAAGGGTGCTTTGCAGGCCAAAGGCACCTGACAGGTGCCCTGGGAGGAGCCAAAGGAAGACCCTTCCTCTTTTTCCACAGGAAGCAGTGGTCTTTTCTCAAGCTCCTGCCCAACCATCTGTCCCAAAGCCAACAAGGGGAGGGGTGGCACTCTCAGGTGCTGAAGCCCCTTTACCAGGAGGAACTTGCCCAAAGGCTGAGGAGGGAAACAGCAGGCAGAGGAAAGCCAGGCCAGAGGAGGAGGCATCAAGCAGAGGATCAGGGAGCCTCTGCCTCCACACAACTCAGAAGCCCTGCCTCCACACAACTGAGTCCTAAGAGCAAAGGCTCAAAATCCCTCACAGAGCCAGGCTAGCACCTTGTCTCTTGTGCATGGCTGCCACAGATGAGATGTCTTGACAGAGAGAAGCCTGGGTAAGAACTATGGGCTACCCAGGGATTGGGGTTGGGGGATCCATCTGCACTGTTGAGGCAGATGGTAGAGGACAGGGAACACAGACCTAGGGAAGCCTCGTGCTCCCCGCAAGTCCACCTTAGCCTTTTCTCTTCCTTTTTAGACGGTCTCAATCAGATTCACCCCCTTCTCACTGGTGCCCCGGCGAAGGGAAGGAAGGAAGCTGGAGCCTCTGATTCTGGAGCTCAGTGACCCCCATTTGCTTTATCCAGCAGCTCTCAGTTACCATACCCAAGGTGGGCAGAGAAAGTGGCACCCAAGAAGGCAGGTACTGGCTATGGAGTCTTAGCTTTCCATTGCTGTGACAAATACCATAACCACAAAGCCTCTTGGGAGAAGAAAGGGTTTATTCCATTTTGGAGCTTACGGTCCATCATGAAGGGAAGTCAGGAGAGGAACTCAAGGCAGACACTGAGTTAGAGACCATGGGGAGTCCTGCTTACTGACTTGCCCAGTCTGTTTTCTCATACAACCCAGGACCGCCTGTCTAGATGAGGCACTTCCCATAGTGGGTTGGACCCTCCCACATACATCATTAATCCAGAAAATGCATCGCAGGCTCACCCACAGGCCATCTGATGGAGGCATCTTCTCGGTTAAAGACTTTATTTTGTGACAAGTTGACAAAACCCAGCCTGCATGGCAGCAGTGAGCGCCTCTTCTCCTCAGTGTAGCAGAGCTGCACTACTCTGGCCCTGGTTCTTAGAGCAGGCAGCCATCAGCTCGATCTCTCTCCTGTCCACCGACTTTTCTTTTCTGTCCACTTCAGGCTTGTGGGAGTTGCCTTGGTTTCTCTCTCCCCATTCCTTACGTTACGCACAGCCACCACAGGACTTGTAATCTGCCTTCTCCCAGCCACTCACTCCACTGCAGCCCCAGATCTTTACCCTTCGCCCTTCCAGGCAGGGAAAGTGCTCCTTAGGAAACACCTATTGGAGCCACCCTCCTCAGATAAAAACCTCTTCCTTAGCGACACCCCCTTGATCTGCGGGTCCTCCTCGTCTTCCTTCCTCACAGCGTCTCCTGATACTGTGACCCGATTGCAACCATTAGAAGTTTGAATCCCAGAGTCTTTGTCCAGGTGGCTCCCTCCCCTGGTCCTCAAAAGTTACTTGAACTAGAAAGCAGATGCACACTCATTTTCTTCAAATTCGACAAAGAACCCAATGAAAATGATGAATGAAAAGCTGGACAAAATTGTTTTCCCTCTTCAGTTCTCTGGTCTTTTTTTTTTTTTTGTCAAGACAGAGTAGACTCTCTGTCTCACTCTGTAGACCAGGCTGGCCTCGAACTCACAGAGATCCACCTGCCTCTGCTTCCTGAGTGCTGGGATTAAAGGCATGCGCCACCACCGCCCAGCTAACTCTATGGTCTCACTCACAGACTTTTGCTGCTTCTCTCCTAGCAGAAGTTACCATGCTGTGGGGCTTGTTTGTTCTGCCAGGGGATAGAAGCACATGGAGATCATCTAGGCAGGGCAGCAAGGGCTACTCACTTGTCAAAGACGAAGTAAACATCAAAGTCTCCATCACAATACTGCATAACATCTTCCTCATCGTCCTCCTCTTCCTCCTCAGTCTGCCTGGGCTTCCATTCTTCATCTGTATGGAACCTAGCAGGGTCCTCATGGTAGGGTTTTTGGCCAGACTGAGGGTACAGGACACTCTGGTCCGCAACAAGTGCCATAGGCAACAGTAGCAGCAACAGCAGGTGCACCGAGAGGGACACCTGGGGACTATAGTCTTGCATTTTCTTGGCCAGGAGTCTACTAGAAATGGGGACTCTGTGCCAAAGTCTATGCAGGCTGACTTCTAGCCACCTCCGACTTCCTTCTCTGCTGCCTCTGCCGGTACTTAGGGACAATAGCCCTGTGTTCTCTCACTAATGCTCACTGCTGCTCTCCACTTGGTGGCCTCAGAGCATAGGGACCAGGGACATAGCTGCTCTGGGGCATCCTGCCTCTCACTGCCTGCACAGCCCTTCCCCCAACCCCTGGGGTTGTGATGGACAGGGAGGTTGACATGGTGACTTTGTGACCTGACCCTCTGCTCAATGCCTTCGTGTTGACAGTGCCAAGTGGCAGTCATAGGACCTTTTCAGAGGTTTCAGATGAGACCTCCTTGTCGTCATCACAGCTCCCCACAGAGGTCCCTAGGGGCCACCTCAAGGAACCCAGGCATGTTTTTCACTGAGAAGGTAGCAGAGAGAGTGAGGTTACCAGGTCACTGAGGGGGAGGAGGCCAAAGGGCCAGGAAGCCTGTGTGTGGAAAGTGTGAGGCCAATTGTGTGTCCTCAAGTAAGCCAGGCAATAGCAGGGTTTAGAAAGGGGTGGAGATAGTGTTGCTGCTGCCAGCATCCTCTGTGAATGGAAGTAGTCCAGTCACCCACTCTCACATGACAGCTGCCTTGATGACTTAAAGAACCATTTTATTGTGCTCACAAATGCCATGGGTCAGACCCTTGGGGAGTGTTGGGTGAGAGGGTACTTGTGACAGGGCTCCTGGAAAGACTTCAGCACCTGAGCACGTGTGTGGTGGAGACTGAAAGTACTTGGAAGCTTCTTCACTGTTGCCTGTGGTGTCCGGTCGGAAGGATTCCAGGGCTCATCCGTGACTGTTCACAGAACCCTTGTATCTATAGATATGGGTGACTTGGGCCTCCTCACAGTGTGGGACATCAAGAGGGGTAGACTTTCCTGATGGAGGCTCAGAGCTCTGAAAGTGTTTATAGGGAGCAAGGTCAAAATGTGGAGCCTTTATGACATCACCTATATCTGCAAGTCAGAGCCCCTGCATCAGAGGTTTAGGAACAGGGACACAGCCCCCAGCTCTCAGAGGATTGTGGGGGTTTGGCCCATGACTACCCCACTGCATCACAGCATTTGCAGTGGCAGAAAAGATGTGTCAAGGGGAGACAAACACACTTAAAAAGGGTTTCAGAGCCTTCCAACTGAGGGCACACAAGCTAGAAATACCCTGATCATTTTTTTCTTTTTTTTATATGCACAAAATCAAATATGATAAAACCGTTCCTAATAAATTTAAAATAGATCTTTTAATTCGTATAATGTACAAATGCCTCACAGCATACTGCATTGGATTGGTGGGCTTTTTTTTTGTTTTGTTCCAGGAATTACTTGAAATGATAGAATATCTTGAATATTTGGTGTTTTAGAAACCATGAAATTTCATCAGTACATTATTCTCTTGACTCACAACTGAGAAATGCAGCAGGGATCACACAGGAGATGATTTTAGCCCCAAGCCACTGAAGAAGCCTCCAGGCAATTCCGAGGCCTGACTCTCAAGTCTTCCCAAGGAGTCTCATCTCAAATATACTCTATCCTTCCCAAGGGTACCGCCCTGCAAATATAGTAAAATGGTTGTTAAGTTCCCATGGCTGGGCAGCTTGTCACATGGCTGTGGACTGCCCTGTTCACCAAAGATTGTGGCAGGAGCATATCACCAGCACCTGGCTGACTTAGGGACCCACAAAAGCTTTCCATTTCCCACCTGGACTTCCTTACTAATGATGACCCATGATCTTGACCACTTGGAAACACTGTCTCAGTTAACAAAATGTCTGGATTCCTTGGCTAGGTGAAGGACAAGGAGGCTTTGTCTGACATCAAAGGTCCTGTGACTGTCACTTGGTACTGTCAGCATGCAGGACATAGAGTAGAGGGTCAGGTCACAAAGTCACCATGTCAACCTTCCTGTCCATCACAACCCCAGGGTTGGGGGAAGGGCTATGCAGGCAGTGAGAGGCAGGATGCCCCAGAGTAGCTATGTCCCCAGTCCCTATGCTCTGAGGCCACCAAGTGGAGAGCAGCAGTGAGCATTAGTGAGAGAACACAGGGCTATTGCCCCTAAGAATCGGCAGAGGCAGCAGAGAAGGAAGTCAGAGGTAGCCTGTCGTCCACCTATCTGGGACCTTACAAAGACCATCATGAAAACATTGGGATGCCCTCCAGTACCTCACTCTGTGCTCTTCCTGCTGATGTTACTTCCATCACTGCTCAGCACAGGGAACTTCCTGTACCAGTACCATGACTGGGAAAACTACCCTGGACTGGGCTTGGGCTCAAGAAATTTCCACCACCCTACAGACCAGAGCCCAAAGCACATGTGGCGTCGAAAGAATTCGAAGCCGCCACCATGCCAGGCCACCCCTGACATCTACTTTGTCCTGGATAAGTGAGTGGCTTTTCCTTGCAGGGGACACTGAAGGCCCAGCCTCTCGACATGGTGGTCACAACCCAGCTTCTGTGACTGACTTATTTCCTGAAGATAGGGAGGCCACCACAGTGCTTCCTAGTAGCTCTGTCCAGAGCATCCTACCCCCACCTGAGTTTGCACTGCCCTCCAGCCCACTGGCTGTTAGGAGCTGACTTCTCAGCCATGTGGGCAGCCCACTCAGGGGCTCTGCAGAGATAGTTGCTGCTACCAAGTGGCCTTTGCTTAGCTATCCTAAGCAGTCAGCTTTCGCCTACACAAAGAGCCAGAGATAGACCTTGTGCTGTTCGCCTCAGTGTGGCTCTAGGTAGGCTGGGCTAGTCCTTAGGCCCCTCTTGGTTGTCAGGGGAAGCAAGAGGTTGTGGGGCTGGTCTGGGAGAGCTAGCCTGTATTCATTTCTCCGAATTTACTTCCTGGTTGGCTAGGGCTGGACTTTCTGTCCATTCAACCAGAGAAGGGTTGGGAAAGCCCTGTCTGGACTCTCTGGAATGCTTGTATCTTCAAACATCCAGGGCTGCAGAGGAGATTGGGACTTCTATTTTGGAACGCACTTGTGGGTTGGCAAGGTGACCAAGTCATTTGGTGGTGACAAGATCAGGCTTCCTGGGCTCTGGTGACAAGACTGGGCTCTGCTCATCATTTCTGGCTTGGATCTTCTCATTTCTCTTATTCTCCTTGAACACTGGCCTCTAATTTCTAAGCCAGGCCAGCAACTTATGGAGCCTCCCTAGGCACTCCGAAAAAGGCCTTTACTCTCTACAGCCCAGGGACCCTGAAAACAATGGGCACAGCTCGTCCCTTTGATAGTTAGCACTGCCGAGGTTGGCATTTTCACTTGGGCATCAGGGCCAGATGAGGATGTGCCCTATGGGGCTGTGGGTTGACAGCCTGTCTGAGCCAGCCCTTCTATAGAGGGGGCCTCTCAGCTACCACCTTGTTGTATTTGTCCCACCTACTTTCCTAGGGCCCCACTGTGGGGTATAAAAGGGAATGAACCTGTCTCTATGGTGGGTGGAAAGGGCTCTGGGCACACAGATGGGGTGTGAGAAATAGCATTAATTATGCAGCCTGTTAATGTGCCGTGTTCACTTGCACAGCCTGCCCATTTCCAAGTGAATGAGGTAAATTTAATGCCCAACACTTGAGTACCACAACTCAAGGCCCCTGTCGAATTCTCCACATCTGATCCACTCCCTCAAGGCAGTTACATGCAAATCTAGATTTTTCCTCCCAGTATTATGGCCTTGTTTGTACTAACAGGATTGTGCCGAGTACCTTCTGTTTCTATTTGAGGTTTATAAATCCACCATCGACTGATAACTAAAGTGCATTTGGCTTTTTCATAGCTTGGTTTTCCTGGAAGATTCTGTCATCTCCTTTCCCTTTGTCATGCTTATAGGACTATGATGTTTACGGCTCAGATTTGAGCACCAAGACACCCTCAGATGCCAGGTGATCACTGTTTCCCTTAAGGATCAGCATTCATACACAAATGGGTGAATGTTCTGGAAGTTCTAGGCCCCTGCATGTCATATGGTCTTTCTTCTTGTCCTTGAACCTTCAATTTGTTTTGAGTTCTGGAATCCAGACCCTCCTTCAATATAATCTCAAATTGAAAACTTAATTATCATTTAAACTACAATTTAACTTAAACTAAACTATAATTAAAAAAACTCAGACTATAATTTCAAATTGAAAGCTTCCAGAGTTTGCGAGTAGGACAGATGTTCTAGGTCTTTGTGAGCCTTTGTGGGAAGACACTCATCACAGAGGGACATAACCAGGAAGCATTGTCACTTCCTGTTAGGGAAAAGGACCTGTCTTGCACATTAGTCTGGGAGCTTACCAGAGCAAAGTCTGCCCTGTGTTTAGTTTTTAGAATCAAACTTAGTTATTCACAAAGGAGACGAGGTATACCAGAAGCAGTATGCGGGGTTTTGGAGAGAGTTCTAGATTCACCCATAGTTAGTTAGAATACTGTAAAAACTGGCTCTACCTTTCAGAGCTTTGTTTTTCCTCTGTTGTGGAGATTAGCTGATATCGTGGGGCATATCTGTAGGTGCATGGGTGCTGTAAGAAGATCGTCTTGCTAGTGTTAGACTCATCTAGCGGTGAGTTTGCCCATCATCTCTACACAGAGTTCAGCTGGGCAGAGGCAGCAGGAAAGTGTAAAGGGGGAGGTTGCTCTTTGGTGTGGAACTATGATAGTTAATATTAGGAAACAGAGGCAAGGAGATTAAGAGTTTGAGGTCATTCTACATAACAAGTTTGAGGAGAGCCCAGCATGCATGAGACTCTGTTTTGTTTTTGTTTTTGTTTTGTTTTAGTAAAGGACTCATTTGTTTGGTGGAAGAAATTTCAAGACAGGATAGCATGTGGGCTGTGTCATGGTTATTGCTCACTGCTCTTATCTAGGTCTCCAGAGAGAGATAAAAAAAACAGGCTGGCGTGTGTGTGTGTGTGTGTGTGTGTGTGTGTGTGTGTGTGTGTGTGTGTGTGTGTGTATGTAATGTGGCCTGTGGGGAAAGAGAACATCTAAGTTGCAGACAAAGTGGGTGCTGGGGAAGCAATTGGAATTGTTTTAAAGACTGGCATCTTTAAAGAAAAACCTTCTCTGTACTGCAACAATAGGAAAGGTACCCTAGGGACAAAATGTTTCCCAGCAAAGACTGTCTTCTAAGACACACAAAATCATCAGAAGTGGGGAGTCTACATTGAGAATCCCACTGCAGTAGTTCCTTGCTGGAAAACAACAAGTGGTAAAGTGTTTCTCTGGGATCAGCACCCAGACAGATGGAACTGTGGTCTAAAGCATCAAGGCTAGCAACAGAACGCGGCAACATCATCCGTGTAGTACAGGTTTGTAATCACAAAAGATGGGAGATTTTGGCAGTCATGGGCCATGGTGCTAGAGTTCTAGGAAGCCATTGAGTCCAGACAATGTGCGGCTGGATCAGAGTACGTGAAGCTGAGGAGGTGGAATCTAAGTTTCAGTGAAGACCCAAGGGGCATCTGCTGAGGAGAGCTGCAGGCATGGATTAGACCTGGAGGGGAAGCCATGTGTGTTGAAGGTAGTAGAGCTAGTGGGCCAAGGCTATCCAAGAGATATGCTATCAAGACCCCAGACACTGGACATGACATTTGCCCGGCTTGGTTTTAGCTTTGCTTTAGTCCGATCTTTTCTTGCTATGTCTCCATTCCTCCTTCTGGAATAGTAGATCTTTACTCTGTGCTAAGTGTATGTTAGAAACACATGATTTGCTTTTGGGTGTTATTGGAGCTCACTGCTTGAGACTCTGAAAAGATTATGCACCTGTACTTCTGAGCAGTGTTGGGACTGTTAAAAGACTGCAGGGACTTTTGAAGGTAGACTGAGTGCATTTTGTCTTCTGAGACAGCCATGAGCTGACAAGGAAAGGGACTTTTGTTGGTATTGGTGTCAAGTTGACAGGGAGTGGACATGTGGTGGTTAACATTATCAACTTGACGGGATCCAGGGTTGCTGAAGAGACACATTTCTGGACATGTATATGACAGAGTTTCTGTGTTGGGCTACCTGAAGTGGGAAGACCAGTGGTAAATGCGGGCAACACTGTTCCATGGGCTGGAGTCTCAGGCTGAACATTCTTTGTTTTTCTTCTTTTTCTTTCTTTCTTTCTTTCTTTCTTTCTTTCTTTCTTTCTTTCTTTCTTTCTTTCTTTCTTTCTTCTTTCTTTCTTCTTTCTTTCTTTCTTTCTTTCTTTCTTTCTTTCTTTCTCCTTCTCCTTCTCCTTCTCCTTCTCTTCTTTTCTTCTTCTTCTTCCTTCTCCTCCTTCCTCCTCCTCCTTCTTCCTCCTCCTTCTTCTTCCTTCTTCTTTTTCCTCCTCCTACTTCTTCTTCATCCCCCCCCTCCTCCTTCTTTCTCCTTCTCCTCCTCCTCCTTCTTCTCTTCCTTCTTCTTTGGCTTCTTTTGAGACAATTTCTCTGTGTAGTCCTGGAACTCACTCTGTAGACCAGGCTGGCCTCAAACTCACATATATCTGCCCATCTCTGCCTCCTGAGTGCTGGGATTAAAGGTGTGGACCACTGCCACCAGGCTCTCTTTGCTCTTGGACTATGGATGCTATAGGTTTAACTGCCTCAAGTTCCTGCTTCTATGACTTGTCCACTGTGCTGTCAAGCTGTAAGCCCAAATAAGCTTTTCTTGGCTTTAAGTTGCTTTTGTCAGATGTTTTGTTACAGCAAAAAGAAAGTGACTAAGTCAGTGACAATTACACATATAAGCATAACATTCAGGAAGGTCAGTTCATGGCCACAAGCTTCACTGGAGGTGAGAATACTTTTGTTAGCGGGAGCTTCTGACTCACAGCATTCAAAACACATGAGCCAACAAAGCCCAGAGGCTATGCCAGCCTCAGATTCACTCCAAACCATTATTCAGATTTCAGAAGGAAGAGATAACCATTGAGCTCTCCTCCATCTACCCCATACCTTCAAAAAGGACTTTTATCTCTTCCTTGATGTGAAGACCAGCAACGCTGTGGATTGCAGAGCCCTTTGTTTGGGGGGTGGGTCACAGATGAATCCTAGTAGATGGAAGGTCACAAAGCCCACTTCCTTCAGCTGCTTGCTTTCCATTTGGGGACTGAGAGGGAGAAAAACTGGGAGCATGGGTTCGAGGGTCAGAACCTGAAGATCCCCACAGCACTTATGAAGATTGGGAATTATGATGTCATGGCAGCAGTGATTGGGCCTCCACCTGCCTTCTCCAAGTAGTGTCTGCTGGAGGAGCCCTTACTAGGCCAGGGTGGTTTCTTGAAGGCTAGGTTCCAAAACAGTCTTGTGTCCCCACCAACCATCGCTAAGGCCTATCTCCCAGACAAATGCCTCTTTTGTGGATGTTGGGAATGTGGGGGGATTCGGAAATGGGAACACCATGAGAAAAGAGTTCAGGTGGCATACAGGCATGGAAAAGGATCCACATATGTTCTGACAAATCTGATGTTCAAGAACTCAGGAGCACAACAAAGACAACACGCCCCAGGCCTGAGTCAACCTCCGGGCCTGGATTATGACATCCAAGGGCTCTGACAACCAAGTGGTGTTCAGTCATGAAAGGGGGCTGCAAACAGAAAACCAGGGGCAAGTGGGGAGCCCAGAGAGGCTACCTATAAGCACTCGGGGGCTTTTCCAAAAAGAGACCCTTTCCCTATTTCAAGACCACACAGTCCCTACCTTGCTGTGCTCAGCCACATTGATGAGCCTCTACCATGGGGGTCCTTTCAGTTCCACCAGATGGGACTCTTTAGCTATCCTCTGCTCTTTGCTGGCCCTGGAGAAAGTTACCTCTCAGGCTGTTCTAGTGTGGTAGGCACTGTAGGTGTAGAGGCCTCTGTTAAGGAAGCCAATGGAGGGCTGGGAAGGGAGGAAGTGGCCTGGTCCACTGGAACCCTGTATCCACCAAGGGATATCTCCTTTGTCTTCAGGTCTGACCGCATGTCACGCGCCTGGCCACACGTTAACAAGTTTGTGGAGGATATGGTAAAGAGGTTGTCAAAGTACGACATGATGCTGCAGGCTCCTTTGTGATGCATGGGGCGTCTGGTCATGCAGAGGACACACTTCTCGGATTTGGGAGGTGCAAGAGTTCCTTATAGAGGGAGCACAGACCCAGGCTGGTGTGCTGAGCAGGGCAGAGGACACAGTCCACCGGTCCCATGGGGTGTCTGCAGCATTGGCTGCTCCTGCCTGGGAGCTAGGTGTAGTGTAGGGACAGAGTTCACCCTCCAGGACCCCTCAGGCTGCAAGGTCTGGAAAAGCAGGGAGACCAGTAAGTCAGTCAGTAACTAGCACTTGGTTGCGGAGTGCTGGGGGTCAGAAGAAGAGGACAGACAACAAGCTGTGAAGGATCAGTGGAAAGGCAAGGATTCCTAGAGGAAGTCAGGGTGGTATCCAAAAGGATATGGAAATGAGATAACTTCAGTGATGGAGAACATAAGGACAGAGCAGCCATTTAGGTGGTCTCAAGGAAGTGAGTGGTCTCTGAGGCTGGTGAATGACAATACCTCAGGGGAGGGCCGCTCAGGTTTGGAAACGAGGGCATAGGGGCTTACTAAGCCAGGACAAGCGGTTCAGATTTTCCAGTGGGAGCTGGGGTGGGGAGGGGGTGGGACATAGAAGTTTTGTGGAGTTTAGAGGAGCAAGATCAAGATTGAGATCCAGCTGAGTCAGCTGAACTAGAGAGGGGTCACTGGGAAACGCCGTCAGGGATGCTTGATGGTTTTCTGAGGGTCTTGTGCTAGAGTGCAGGGGATGGGGAGAAGGGGAAGCCAGAGGAAGAACAATTCCTTGGAGTCAGGCTGAGATGCTGAGAAATTTACAGTAGAGAAGAGGTGAGGAGGAGGGTATCCTATGGAGGAGTCTTGCTTATTCAGTATGGGTGGGTGTGTATATGAGTGTGTGTACATGTATGTAAGTACTTATAAGTGTGCATGCGTTTGAGCACAGGCATGGAATAGGGGATCAATTTGGCTGCCTCTCTTTCTCAGGAGCCACATTTCCATAGGGTTCAGAATCTTTCATGAAATTTACTCAGCGTCCTCTGCCTCCTAGATAAGGCCTCAGAGGAGGAGTGAGGAGAACAGGGAAAGGAGAATTGTGTCTGAGTACCTTCCTTGACATCTTGATGACATCATGTTGAGGTGGTGGCTCCTTATAAACACCTGCTTCCTCCCAGCCAGGATCTGCGGGTGTCCATCATCACCTACTCCTGTAAGGGCAACGTCATCCTACCCCTCACTGGAGACAGGTAAGTGTTTATGTGAAGGCTGATTCAGGGGTGGTGTTTCAGGCCTCCGTGGAACTGAGGGCTTGCAGAGACCTCCATGTGGGCCCCTATTGTGTCTACGGTGGCTTGTTGCCACATGCCTGGATATTGATGTTCCCTACTAACTTCAGCCTGCCTGCTCCTTGATTTCTGCATCACTGGAACCCATAACCTGGTGTTTCTAGAAGTTTTCAACATCCTTGCTTGTCTGTCTCCCACCACTCTTGACTCTTCTCTTTGAACTGGCTATGATAACACCCGGGGTTGAGGAGGGTGGAGGATATGTGGATTCCCTAGACAGCCTCGGCTTGTACAGAGCCTGATGGACCTGCTCATCCTCTGCCCGGGTCGGTGGGACAGATAGATAGCTGGGAGCCAGAGGAAGGTTCTGGGGTCCAGAGAAAGGCAGCTGAGACCCACTCTGGATAGGGGGAATCCCAGGGCAGAAGCAAGAGTTCAATGCTGGCCTGTACACTACAGGCAAATATGTGGATCAGGTACCCACAGAGGGAGGTGACCCACTTGTCCCCAGAGTACCAGTGAAAGGATGTTGTTGGGGGCTTCGGGGAGGAAGAGCTTTGATGCCTGGCCTGGAACTCCATCCAGAGCAAGAAGAACAGAGCGAGAAAGGCATGCTGTTTAGCACTAGGGGTGTGCAGAGGCCTAGGAAAGCCCTGCCCAGGGCTTGGGGGTGAAACAGGATGTGTCTCACACCTATGGAGATGGCAGCTCCAGTTCACCTGGGGAAAGGAACATGAATGCTGGATCCAAGGGTCCAGGAGAGATCTGATATGCCCTGTGGCTTGGGTTTGGAGAGAGCCGACCAGGTTTGAGTTGCAGAGAGACCGTCTATGGGGAGGCTTCCCACAGGAAGCCCAGAGAGGCAGTAGGGGCGGGCACATGGGTGGGGGCTGAGCTGGGGTTGGCAGGCTGTGATTTGACTGCACTAGGACTAATGGGTGTGACCCTCATACTTCCCAGGCTAGGCTGGGCCAGGAATAAGGTCTTCAGAGCTCAGCTCATGGCAAGATCTCTTTCTCCCCAACAGGAAGCCACCTTAGAGTCCCCTGTTAGTCATCCTGCTGTGTCTGTGCAGCCTTGTCACACTGGGTTATCCTCACACCCCACTTCCTGTCCCAGAACAGCTTGCAGACCCAGGTCTGCCTGCCTCCGTCTATTCTGTCTGTCTTAACAGCACCTGACAGGCCACATCGCTTCTCGCTTGGGAAGCAACACAGTTGCCTCATGGACAGCCTCAGGGCCCACCTCCCAGGCTCAGGACTTCTCTGTCGGGAGCTTGTGCAGTCCACAGCTGGGCTCATATCTAAGTAGACTGCCTGGCTGCTGCCTTTAGCAGACTGGAGGAGAAGTCATGCCAGGACTCTGGGACAGGAAGATGGGCGTTGGGCATTGGCTCAGCTGGTGACATGGCCCTCTTCAGCCCTACCCACCTAGTGATAGGCTGCTCAGGAGGGGGACCTCAGCATCAGGGTTCCAGTTAGGAATGTGGGTCCCCATGAGAGTCCTTGGCTTTGGCGCTGGCTGAGAACTTCCCTGTCTTCCTACCCCAGTCCTAAGCTGCCTTTGTGCTCGTGGGGTCAGAGACAGGGAAAGGCCCAGGGAAAGCGTGGGGATGTCTTGTCACTGTCCGTAGTCTTCATGCCACCTTTATTTCTGATTTTTTTTCAGAGAAGAAATCCTTAAGGGTATTGACAGATTGAAGTATAGCATACCGGCAGGACACGAACACCTTTACCGAGGACTGCGGAAGGTGTGGAGGGCTAGAGCCACCTACGAGTCCACTACTATGGGGTCATCTCACAACGTCTCCCATTTTCCTTTGTTTCCTTGCAGGCACATAGGCAGATAAGAAAGACATACTCAGGAGGTGAGCTGCCTGCCCTTTTGTTGGATGGGTCCCCATAGAGCCGGGATCCCCCGGAAAGGCCACGTGCAGATCCTCAGGCCTCTTCCAATGCTTGTCTCATGGTCCCTTCTCTGGGCCTCAGGCCTCTGTGAGCACTGTGTTTTGTGATGCTTCTGAGAAGGATAGGAAGCCCCATATGGCTATGTGTGGGCCTCAGTCATGCTGAGGTCTTTGTCCTATAGATGGCCCTGTGAACAGAAAGGAGATGAGTACAGTGACCCATGCAGTGAATCAGGGTTTGGTGTCCCCTTGGCTGCCAGATCTTCCTTTTCCAGTACTTTTTTCTCTTAACCTGTCTCTTGCATCCATCTGTCAGGCAGTACAACGGGCAATGCACAGCCAGGACCCGTGCCCTGGCGTGTAGGGCCATAGCACTTGTCTGGAATAGGTAGGAGCAGGTAGGGAAAGATGCTGAGGGGATGTGGAGTCCCTTGTCTAACACCTGTTGACCTACTGGGCCCACTGTTACCAACAGGACATCTTCAGGGCTGTGCCCAGAGTTAGTACCAGCTTCCACCCTCTTCCTCGGCATCCTCAGCCTCACAGATAGGCTGAGTAGAGACTGGATTTCCCTGAGGGTACAGCCAAATTGACCTCTCTAGACTTCTCCTGACCCCTTTACCTCCTAATCTGTAGACTAGGTAGTGAACATAGTTCCTTCTCTCTCTGGGGATCACTGAATGGTGGGTTCTGGATCTGTGCTCCTGACCCAAATGGCTAAAGGGTTGAGGAAACTGGGCCTGCGTTGGGTAGTGCTGGGCTCTATGGCCTGTGGGGGTCCCAGAGGTTCTGTGGGCCTCTCCTGGAACCTCAAGTACCAAGTCACCCTCGCTTCCCTGCAGGTGTCTATCGTCCCAGCATGATCATCTCCCTGCTCAACAGCCCTCTGAACGATGAGGCCTATCAGTATTCAGTGGAGGAGGTGAGCCCAACCATCTTCAGCTGCACCTCTTCCTCGCTCTATACGGTGGTGGCTTATAGGTGGCTCTTATCTTTCTTTTAGGCTGACAAAGCTCGGAATATGGGAGCGTCTGTTTACAGTGTGGGTGTGGGCAGCTCTAAGAAAGATCAGGTAACAGTTTAGGTGACCAGGTGCCCTTCTGAGTCCACTTAAAGCAACCCTCCACCCAAAGGTAGTCATCTCATCTACCCTGGTGGTTTGGACAACAGGTGGCCACTGCAACAGTATGGCGAACCTGACAGACTCTTCCCCTGGGTAGGTGGGTGGCCAGAGAACTTGCTGTTTTCAAAGCCTGGGCTATGGGCAGAAGCCAGTGTCTGAGCCATGACCGAATCAAATGGCTCCTGGCTGGATGTTCAAGTCACTTCTCTCTTTTAGATAGAAGGAGTTGCAGACAAACCAGAAAATGCATTTGCAAATACGAAAGCCGAACATCTGAAGGACCTCATTTTCCCAGTGAGTGCAATGGGTATAGGCAGAGGTGGGCTACCTCACAGGATTCCTGAAGCTTATTTTTCTGACCTTGTTTCCTTTTCTCTATATTCCAGCTAGCTTCCAAGGCCTGTCCATCCCTTAAGTCTTTAGATACACAGATTATATGTATAAGAGGTAAGAGCTGAGGGGACTGTTGTAGGCAGACAAATGTGTTGTGTGTGCATGCATGTGTTTGGGGTGTGTGGGTGATATGCATGCAATGAGTATGTATGCATTATCAGTTTCTGGATGGTATGTAAAGTTTTGTGTGCATGTGGTTTATATGGGTGTATATTCTGTGTGTATGTATTTTTGTGTTATTATATAATGTGTCTTTATGTATATATTTTGTGTTGTTCATGTGGTACATGATATGTATATTTGGATATATTGTGTGAACAAGGACCACATGTATGTTGATATAGGAATAAGTGTGGAATGTGTACATGTGGGGGATGAACACGCACAGGGTGGCTATGATTTGGTATAGTATAATGTACATTTGGAAGGTACATGGTGTGATGACCTAGCAGTATGTGTGCGATTACTGCTTATTTATCTCATAACAAAAGTGTAATTGTTAAGCTAGGAAAAGGGTACAAAACTTTCAATGAAACCTAAATGGAGCCACCAGTACATCCAGAGAAGCATGGTTACTTCCAGAAAAGTCAAGCACTGAACACTCACAAAATGAGGACAGTAGCAGGTCAGTCACACTGAGGAATGATGAGAAAGAATTGGGAGCAGAGGGTCTCCACTATGTTACTAGATGCATGAGGGACTCTCTGTGCCTACAAAAATGTCTACAAAGACAGTTCACTTCACCTCAGCACTGAAATGGTAGATGCCTGACCCCAAGGATTGGAGCTGACAGGGGTGCCATCTGTCTACTCCAGCCTCCCCAGGTCAGCTTACAGAGGTCACACATATGTCTGGTCTTGGGAGGAAGCTGCCTCTCTGTGCCAGGATCATGGTGCTTTCAGGCTTGGTGGCCATGTGGCTGGCCTTTGGGGCCTGCAAAAGAAGGCAGGACAGGGAGGAGGCCTGGGTTGCTCTGCTTCCTTCAGTCTCAGCAGCTGGGTCCTCACATCTGTGTCCTCCCATGGAGTCCCAAGGCTCTAGACTTGGGCAGACAGGACTCTGCTGGGAAGAAGTAGCATGCACAGGCTGTCAATGAAATTAGAGACTGGTTAGAGAGGTGACAGGCACGGCCTCTAGAAGATGGTAGGTGCCAAAGACAGAACCTGATGCTGCTATTTCTCTCCCGGTTCTGGGCTCTATTCTGCCCCTTGGCCTTCCCCATGCTGTGTAAGAGAGAGGAGATTGCTGTGTGGAAGAGTGCAGGGAAGAAGCCTCCTTCCTTACAGGCTCTCTTCTACTTCTGGGTAAAGGAACCTAGTCATGCAGCCTTCCTGCATGTTTCTGATTGACCTGTGGACAAAGAGGCCTTGATGTCTGGGCATCTGTGACAAACCCCAGATGAACACATGAGTTGTCTCCAATCCGACAGGTATCTCCAGACAGTTCAACCACAGACCTGTTGAACTGTTGGCCATCTTGTGTGAACCTGCCGCATACAGAGTGCCTGTTTTTTTTTTTTTTTTTTTTTTTTTTTTGTTGAGGAAAGCCCAAGGCAGGATGTTGCACCCCAAGTGAAGCCAAATGGGCTGTTTCTTATGGCTAGCACTGAGTCAGCCTGTGTTCCTGGAGTCTGAAGAGGGAGGAGAGTCCTTGGTCAGCTACCTTTGGGCATCTGAAGAGCACAGGGTACAGGGATGGGCTGGGTCTGAGCCCTGAGGCATCTGGGCAAGGGCACAGGCTGAGGAAATCCTGTCTGGCTCCTGTGGGAACAGCCAGCCTGCCACCTACTCTGTGTCTCTGTATGTGGTCACCTTACCGAGAGCATCTCCACTGCTGTGAGGAAGAGTCAGCAAGCAGGGAACAATACGCATGCTGGCTCACACAGAGATTCTCCCTTGTTGGAGGCCACCTGGAAATTCCATTTTAGGGAGTGGAGAGTCCTGAAAAGGTAGATCAGAGAGAATGAAGCCCCCAGCTCCCCTCAAGGTTTGAACGTTGTCTTTACAGAATCAAACCCAGTGGTAGTTCGTGGATATGGCTTTGACTTTGTCATGCGTCAAGAAGAGGTTATTTGCAGGTTCTATTTCAGTGACATTGATATGAGTTTCAAAGGTAAGTGGGGTCACTTCTGTCAGTCAAGTCCCCCACCCTCATCGACTGTCCTGCTGGACGCTGGGGTAGTGTGTCTAAGTGAAAAGAACCCAGGTGGAGAGACCTGGGATGCTGTCTCCTTCGCTGGCACTTTTACCAGGATTCTTTCAAACTTATTACATGCAAGAAAAATTCATGTTTTATTTTGTATTCTCTGCCATACATTCCTCTAATTCTTGTCTATTTTTATTATTAGACAACCTTTTAAATTTATTCCTCATTTTATATCCTTTCCTTTCCTTCTTCAAACTTCTATCTCCCCAGGCCCCATTCCCTCTGAAATCCCTAGCCTCCTCTTCTCTGTTATTGTCACACATAGAATAGACAGAATCTGCTGAACCCACTCACTGTTGCATGTACATGATTCTAGCCTGAGCCCTTGGCGTTGGACAATCATGTAGGGCTCCTCCACAGGGAGACTCCTTTACCCTCCTGCTCTCAGAATCCCTTAGTGGCCTATAGACTTTTGTCTTGGGTGGCAGACAGTCTTTTTTCTGTTTTCCCTTTCTACTGTAGTTTTAGGAATACTTTTATGTCATTTTTAAAGCCACACACACACACACACACACACACACACACACACACAATTTTTTTTGAGTTAGGGTTTCTCTGTGTAACAGTCTAGGCTAGCATGGAACTCACTCTGTAGACCAGGCTGGCCTTGAACTCACAGAAATCAGTCTGCTTCTGCCATCCGAGTGCTGGGATTGAAGGCAAGAGCCACCACCACCTGGCATGACATATTTTTCATGATTTAATTTTTATTTTCCTCCTTACATTTAATTGTAATTTTGTTTTCAGGTTTTCTCATTATTGGGAAATTCGCTTGTTTTTTCTCTTCTTACTAATCTCGCATTATTTTCTTCTCCCTTGTCCACAGTTTTCTTCTCCACTCCTCTACTTATTTATCTTTCCACTTATTTAAAAACTCTCTTTCTTCCCTTGCCCTATCTGAGTCCTTTATCTTGTTTACTATCCCCATACTTATCCTAAATAAATATAGACACAATGGGTTTTTTCAACTATAAATAAAAATGAAATCATTTCATTTTTCAGGAGAATGCATAGCTCATCATGTTAAGCAAAATAAGCCAGATCCAGAAAGACAAATGCTACGTGTTTTCTCTCACAAGCATAATCTCCCCACCCACGTGTGCATGTGCGTGTGTGTGCATGCGTGTGCGTGTGTGTGCGTGTGTGTGTGTGTGTGTGTGTGTGTGTGTGTGTGTGTGTGCACTTAGGTTATGAAAGGATAAGGTGATCAGAGTCCCCAGTAGGTGAGCTCTGAGGTGTAAGGGCTCTTGCTGCCTGCTTCTATCAGGCACCAGAGTGCTCTTTGGTGCTGGGCAGAGTTGGAGTCTTTGGATTGAAGAAGGTAGAAAGGAGATGCTGCTTATTGGTCAGCTCTGCAGGTAGAGGGCAACGATGGTGGAAGGGAAGCATCTTTTGGCCATTCATGTCTTTTTCTTTTAGATGTAAAAGCCTTCAATCTAACCAAGACTACAGTTACTTGTCCTGGACCGATTATAGAGGAACCAGGAAAGTAAGTGCCCCTTGTTGGAGGCCTTAAGGGAAGAGATCAGTGGTCAGTGTTTACCAATATAGTGTAAATCTAAGATGTCCTCTCTGCTGTAGAGCACCTATCTGTCTGCAGGTGGCCTCCAGTACCCTCCCACCTGGCCCTGTCAGTAGCCCCCATGGTGCTAAATGGCACACAGTGCTCAGGCTTTACTGAGGGCAGGATGCAGGAGATGATGGGACTGAGGGCTGCAACATCTCTGACCATCTCCCTGGTACAATCCAGCATGGTGATTCCATGCCCATCTCCCTACTACCTTATCTCAATGCCTTAGCTCAAAGGCCATGGACTGTAGGTGCCTCTCATGGTCTAACCTGCAGTCCTTCACTATCATTGCAGAGGTTTACTCCTAGTTCCTCTGGAAATGAGCTCTCTTTACCCACAAGTCCACTCTGCAGCAGTTCAGAGTGTCTGAGATTTAGTATGACCATGAGAAGAACTGGGGTTATTTCTTGAGCCCAAGGTCCTTGTCACCAGGCTGTTTCTCAGTGTCTCTCTCTGTGTTAGAGTGATCCATGTTCTACTCAGCCTGGACAATGGAAAAAACTTCCTGAAGAAAAATTTATTCGTTGCCAGCAAGCTATGTGTGAGTACCAGGGTGGGGCTGGGATGCCATCTATGCTGTCTGCCAGGGCCTGTCCATGGTGTCTAGGGCACATAGCCCTTCCACAGGGGTGTCCCAGGTTCAGGAATACAAAAGTCCACCATTGCAGTCAGGGTGTATGTGACAAAGAAATGGAGCCCTGGACACTAATGTTGCCCCAAACATACTCTAGACCCCCGTGCCCTCAAGCCGGTTTGGTGACAACAGAGCCCAGTGCAGTGTGACAGAAGAGGGTGTCAAAGAAAAGGAGCTTCCTCTCAGCTTATAAGAACCCCTAAAAGATGAGTGGCATCTTTGGGTTTGTCTGGTTCATCCCTCACCTCCACACGAGTTGGGAGAATGAACTCATATTTCTGCCCCTTACACACTCACCAAGTAACATTTCCAGACACACTGAAGCAGAGAAGCCCCATGTCTTCAGCCCACAGCAGCAACTATCGTTACATCTTCCAAATGGTCTCAGCTTTCAGCCAAGCATCACGGGGTCCCAGGCACCGCCTCCCAGTGATTTCTACAGCCCCTGCTCTTAGCAGGCCTCTGATTCAGTAGGGTTGGACAGGCTGCAGCCGACTCTCGGAGGCAACTGGGAGAGTAGTCCCAGTCCTGAGGTTCTGTGGCCTGAGCCTGAGCCAGGACTGTAAACTCTGACCTTGCTAAGTGCCCATGAAAGTGGGCACTGCTTAGGTCACAAGATGGGCCTCAGAGGGAGAAGGGGTGAGCACCAGGCTGTGGAGTTGGGAAGTGGGAAGAGAGGTCTTGTAACCCTGCAAATCTCAGGGTTGCAGCTTCTCCCAGAGATTTGGTCACCCATAGTGTAGTGCACTGTCAGCTGAAGCCTTGGTGAAGGCCGTGATCATCGGACCACAGAGAATCCTTGGAGCAGGGCCAGAGGTAGAATTTCCTGGTGATCCATCAGTTCCGAGAAGCCCAGGATTAAGAAAGAGAATGAGAAGCCAAGCTGCGGATATCTAGGAGGGCCTTACACAATCGCCCTTGGTCTCTGCGGGCTGTGCTTCTGGTGGTGGTGGCATATAACCTTTCTCTGTCCCAGGGAAAATCCTACACTACAGTGGAAGCCACCACAACCACTAGGAGACTCACAACTACAACAACAAGTACGACCACCACCACAACTACAATGATCCCACCTACCACGACAACTCTACCGTCAACCGCTGAAAGCCCCACCACCCTGATGGTCACAGAGGAACTGAAGCCAAGCATTGATAGATTCATTTTTGCCCCTATACTTTTGGCCCTGTTGCTGACTGTGTTACTGATCGGCTGTTTCTGGCAGTTGTGTTGCCTTCCGGTGAGTGCTCCTACATGCTCAGTCTGGGGCCCAAGAACATGCCCTCCGTCCAGAGGCATAGACACAAGGCAGCACCATGACCCTGAGGACTACAGAGCACAGAGACTCAGGTCCCATCTCTATCCGGGGGAGCACACAGTAGAGAAAGCCAATACGAGCCCTGAGGTCAGGGGAGACTGCAGGATCCCGGGCTTCTCTTAGAGGAAGGGAAGGGGTGTGGGCTCTGATGCAGGTAGGGCTAGGCAGGTATGCAGCATTTAGCGGCTGGGCTTCTCCAGGATCAGCACCTTGACCCAGCTCATCACTCCCACCTGCAGAGAAGGGTGGGGACTCCAGTAGATCAGGCGGGGCCGCTGAACACAGCAGCCCAGATGTGAGCACCCACACCCGTTCCAGGATATGTGCATCTCTGCTCCAGACCAGCTTACCCTGTCTGCCAAGCTGAGGCAGAACCCGTTTTATACACACCAGCTTCTTTTGTCTGTTTTACCCTCCAGCCTGCCGAGGAGCTGCCCCCACCTAAGCCCCAACCCCAGGTAAGTCATGCTTTGGATGCTGATACTGTCATATGCCTAAGGGCAATGACCTTCAAAAGAGGCATCGAAGACCTGTCTGTACTCAGGAAGGAAGAAGGGTAGAGGATCTCAAAGGGTCTACAAAGGGGCTCAAGGTGACATCACTCAAAGACTCTTAGGATATCCTGCCTTGGCCACACAATCAGCACCATGTGGCACTATTTCAGCATGAGCAGCTGTTATCTACTGACTCTGTGGTTTTCAGGGGACCTCAAAGGACTCTGTTTGATGCTGAGGTTGTAGCTTGGTTCCTGAGAACAGGCTTCTCTGTCAAGCCCTGGTCCCCATCCCCATGTTGGAGGTCTTCTTTCTCCTTTGGATCTGTCTTCATCCCTGTCTCCTGGCAGGGTAGAGGGGTTGGCTGGGATCAGCCTAACGACCTTAGGGATAAGGAGGGTCAAAGAGTCCCAGCTGGCCCTGAGCTGGGAGGGCTGTACCCAGGGAAGCACAGGAACAAGGTGGATGAGCATCTGTGGCTCAAGTCAGGTGAGGACCAGGAGTCATAGTGAGAGGCTCGGGCAGGTGGAGCCTGGGTTTGGGCTGGGATAGAAACAGCCTCCCCATCTTGCTGGGACTGTGCTGATTGCAGAGTGGCCTAGATGAGGATGCCTGTGCAAAGGCCAGAGGCAGATGTAAGGGACAGTTACTGTTAGTGCTGGCTTAGAGTACAGCAACCAGGCCAGGCTTCTGCCAGCCAGGCTGGCCTAGGGAATGGGCTGTTATTACTTCGAGAAGCTATTACTCTGAAAACTGTGGAGAGGGAGCTCTCTGCTTTTCTTTCCATGGAAGACTTCCCTAAGGTGTGGGTTACATTCTTTCCTTCACCCCAAAACAATAGCTGAGTGGCCAAGTGCTTTTTTAAAGTACAGACAAGGATCAGACAGGTTTTTCTCTCTCCTATCAGCCCAAAAAGAAGAAACAGCCCCCTCCTCCAGTGTCTCCTCCAGCACCACCTGTAAACCCACCCCCCATTGTGATCATCTGCTGCTGTACCTGTGGTAGTCTGTATGTGAGCAGAGATGTGGAGGTGAGAGGGCCCCAGGGGGACTGTGACTCCAGCCTGCCTGGTTGTTGGAGGATGCAACAACTCTAGGGAACAGGATATGAACTGATATGTATATGAGAACAACCAGATGTAGACCTTCCCTTATCTAGGGAGGAGAGCATGCAGGAGGGTCCCAGACCAGTTGTCCTCTGAGTCCTCTTTCATCTAGGAGGTCCAGGTCTGAAGGAGGGAAAGTTGGCTTGGAAGCAGCCTGCACCGTCTCTGGTTTCTTCTGGATTTGTCCTCTTCCTCCTTGGTCCTGCCTCTGCGATGGTCCCTGCTTCCTTCTGGAAGCCTTTAGTTCCTCTGCAGCCTCCCAAGCTAGCTGAGACCCAGTCCCACCTATCTTCTGCCTACTGCATGAAGAGAAGTCAACACAAGTTCTCCAGTGGAAGAGAAGGCTACTGGCCCTGGGCCTAGCCTAGCATACAGGGCCTGGCCCCACCTCCCGCACCAGGCCTATTACGTCTGAACTTTAGAGCTGAAGTTGTGGGGTTCCCGACCCCCAGAGCTAAGCCTCTTCTGCTCTCTATATTTCTGCCTTGGTCTGTGTCACCTACACTGAGCAAGACATAGGCTACTTAACCTGCCTCTCTGTATGTCCCCTCTCCAGGTCTATGTCCACATCATGGCTCCCCTAAAGGCCTCTGCTTGCCATCACACACCCTTCCAGCCTCTAACCTTCTTCAAAGCCAGCTTCTCTCCCCACAGAGACCTATGTTGTCTCATCCCAGACTCTTAAACTGTGTCTCACAGTGATGGTTCCAGGCACTCAAAGCTGTAAGCTTGTCTCTCCAGGAGCACACTTGGGCTCCTTCTCAGAATTCCTTGAGCAGAGTCCTAGAATAAGGACCTGTGTGCCTTCTCAGGCAGAGTCCATGCCCTGCTTCTTTCTCATGATGGCATGATTCTGTTTTTCAGGGCAATGTGACTGTGTGCAACTTCAACCCCCAAAGCTGCCACCAGTTGCCACTGATGTGGCCTCAGACTGATGACCAGGTGAGTGGGCCCCAAGGCCACTCCAAAGGGGCAGAATGGCAACTTCTTTTGCCCGTGATGGTTGCCTTCCAGGACTGTGGCTCAGAACCATGTCCCAGCATGAGCTGAGGAAGAATTTCTGAGACATGAGAATTGGTACTCATGAGCCTCCTAGATCCTCCATGAAGTCAATGGCTGGTCACTTTGGCCATGATTGACAGTGCTGTCTGAGCAATAGTGACCCCATTTACCAGGCAATAAAGCTCGTGTGTGTGTGTGTGTGTGTGTGTGTGTGTGTGTGTGTGTGTGTGTGTGTGTGTGTGTGTGTGTGTGTGTGTTCAAGCGTGTGCATACACATGTATAAGCAGGTATTCTTGCCTGTGTATGTGAACAAATGGAGGTCAGAAGTCAATAATGCATGCCTTCCTTGATGGTTCTCCCCTTAATTTTTGAGAGAGGGTCTCTTATTAAACATGTAGCTTGCTGTTTCTACCAAACTGCTTTGCCAGTGATTTCATGGAATCTGCCTATACCTTACTCAGTTTTGGGGTTAAGGACATACACGACTGTGCCCAGCTATTATGTGGGTGCAGGGGAGGTGACTAAGGTCACTCTTACAGGGCTACTTCAGGTCTGGCTCACCCTAATGATGCTTTCTGGGCTCTGGCTGTCCAGTTTATGGTGTGCATGGCAGTCATTGGTAGAGCGGGTTGTGAATCCTGTCCTGAGCCTAGAAGAAAGGTGGAAAAGAGTGTCCTTTGCTTTCTCCAGTCCAAGGTCTGTGGCTGCTCTAGAGTTGGGAATGTGACATATGGCAGAGAGCAAGGTCTGAGGACGTGAATAGAGGCTCCCATGGATGTATGCATAAGGTCTCTAAGCTGTGTTATAAAATACATTAGAGTACCAAAGAAGCCAGGTGGTGGTGGCGTATGCCTTTAATCCCAGCACTCAGGAGGCAGAGACAGACGGATCTTTGTGAGTTTGAGGCCAGCCTGGTCTACAGAGTGAGTTCTAGGACAGCCAAGGCTACACAGGAAAATGCTGTCTTGAAAAAAATAAGTGCAAAGAGGAAGGGGTTTTCAAAGAGGCTTCATTTTGGAAGACACTGGCTTGAGAAAGTTTAGAGGCACCAAGAAGTTTGATCTAAATGGCTTCGTGTTAGCCCCACAGGTAGGCCTGACAAGTCTTCAGTTGATCAGACTCATGGATTATTATAGCCCCTCACAAAGTGTCTGCTCATGCTCGGATAAACACAACAGTATCCTGAGGAGGAAAAGGGAGGAAGATTGTGAAAGGTTGTTTTGAAAAACACTGTTAATAGTCCTGAACTCACCCCTATTTCCTGCCCCAGAGCATAAATGGCCCCTTGTACTTGTGACAGACTTTGCACACTGAAGTGTAGAATGACTTCAGTGAGCCAAAATCAAGTTGTTTCCAGGAAGCCATGCTTGCTGAGGTTGTGGAAGTCCTTGCCCTTTATGGCCTCCGGAGATGAAGCCTCAGCCCTTTCTCTACCTACAGAGGCAGCAAGGCAGAGCCCTCCAGGAGCCCACTGCCCATATCAACCCTGGCATTGTCTGCTGCTGGGGTTTGCAATGCTCCTTTCACATCTCTAGCATGGCTCCCCACCACCAAATCCTTAATTGCATTCATAGAAATCCCTCTGCTGCGTAAGGCACAAAAAGCAAAGTTTCTCGGAACCTGAGGCTCTTAACCTGGTCTCCACACCATTTACCCTCCTGCTACCTGCAGTAGATCTGGAAGGAGAGTACAACTGGGGTCGGGTGGACCCAGGGGAGGAGAGGAGTCACTCAAGCTTACCCAGTGGTGCTGTGGTGCTTCCGGACACCCAGCCAAGCCGCCACAGCTTCAAGGGCCTGCTGTGATTAAAGGCACCACCACAGCAGGGCCTGCTTGCAGCAGTATCTCAGTGTTCTGTCTCTCCTCTTCCCTGCAGGGGCGGTGCACCAACTTTGCCCTCCTGAAGGCCATCTGTGCTCAGGACGCCTGTGGCCCCAAGGCCATCCTGCCACCCAGCCATGAGTGCCTGCCTTCAGCCTCCTGCTCCCAGTGCAGCCAGTTCCCAGGCAGCTGCTCCAGGCTTCCGTCCAGGTTGCAGTTGCTCACCCCCTCTTTCCAGAGTCCCACGGTCACTCCAGCCCAGTGAGTGAACCTCTCAGGTGCCACAGAGCCGAGGCTGAGAGGGCTTCGCTGCCGTGCCCTGTGTATCAGGGTGAGGATTTTAATAAAAGAAATAGTATATTGGAACTTACTGCTCATTAACAAATCTGTCTCCCAGGGAGACGCTCTATTTCTTGAGATGTAGGCTACCCCGGTCTTAGACGGATCCTAGAGAGAGGCAAGGCCTCTTCAGGACCAAGACTTCTCTTTCCAGATCCATCATGCCATCCCCAAGTCCAGCAGACTTCAGAGGGTTCTCTGGACTTCTCCGGAGGAGACAAATATGTGTTGTGTCCATCGTCAGTATCATATGCGCTCCGTGAGAGCTGTGCCTTGTGTGCTCAGCCATCCAGCCTGCCCAACTGTGTCCATGTGCCTACCCAGCTGCTAGGCACACCAGAGCTGACAGAAGAAGCTAGCAGCTGCTTACACTGTAGATCTCGAGCTGTTATACTATGGGTCCTGCATCTGTGTGCTTAACCTCTCGGAGGACACAGAACTTCCATCTGGCCCCATTTTCGGACTCATTTCCAGAGTGAGAACCTGTGCTGGTTAGATTTTTTAAATCGACTTGGTAGAAATTAGAATCACCTGGAAAGAAGGGACCTCAGCTGAGGAATTGTCTCCAACAGTCCAACCTGCGGCCATGGCTTAGCAGCGCACTTCCTGGCTTTAGAATGCCTTTGTCCGGCAGCATGTCACCCAAGGTGTGCCCAGGGCGGTTATGTGCAGCTTCACTTGGATCAACAGTCCTCCTATCCATCCCAGGGCATGGCTTAGTCCCACTGGACCTCACAGCAGGCTTCCTTACAGAAGGTAAGACATAGACAGGTAACAGGGTGTCTACTGAGTATATCCTTTGGCCTCACAGGAGCTCTCTGGAAGAGTTGGCCCAATGAGGTGGTCATTTCCAAAAGCTCACCCTTCCCTTCCCACCAGTGCTAGCTTAGCCATCGATGAGTCAAGATCTGTTCATGCTTCTCATATGGTTGTCCCTGGGCTAAGCAGAGGATGGAATTCTCTTTCAAAGGCAAGAGTGCTGGCCTGGCTGGGGAGCTGAAGCTAGGACCATGATTTCCAAGAAGGTGAGAGGATGTACACCAAGGGTAGCTGAAGGAGACCTGACCACAAAGCCTCTGTCTGGTCACCAACAGATGCCTTCAGCAGCCTGTGTGTACCCCGCCCAGGACACTAATAGCCTGGGACGTTGGGCGGATGCTGGCACAGGTGAAGAAAGTTCTCGGAGGCCAGCCAGGACTTCCTTAACCTTCCATTGGCTGTACTACTGCTTAGGTTTAGCTTGCTCAGGAAGGAACAAATCCAGTCTCCATTCCCTCCCTTGACAGCCAGAACGGGCCTAAGGGTCAGTTTGGTCTACCCAGCGCTACACCTAGACAGATTAGACTCCTATTGGGATGGGAAGCAATCAAATGCTTAGGGGCAGCAAAGGCAAGATGAGAAGCCCCAGTGGTATTAGCAGTCTCT
This sequence comes from Onychomys torridus, assembly GCF_903995425.1. Classification (NCBI taxonomy): domain Eukaryota; kingdom Metazoa; phylum Chordata; class Mammalia; order Rodentia; family Cricetidae; genus Onychomys; species Onychomys torridus. The sequence goes on along the minus strand of NC_050451.1, from coordinate 7,433,259 downwards.
GCATAGGCCCTGGTGAGCTGCCCAGAGGGCTGAGGAGGCAGTCTCTGGGAGCCAGTGGGCTGAGCAGTATCAAAGACCCAGATGGGGCCAGGGTAATGTACAGCACCCAGAAGCCCTACAGTGGCCTCCTTGCCTTCAGGAAGTAAGTCAGCCACAGAGGGCTATGATATGGGGTCTGAGCACACTGGTCTGACCTGTTTGTAGAAATTGGGGGTCCCTGAGCTTCTGTGATGATGGTAGAATGACAAGGAGAGCAACTGTTGCTCCCCAAGAGTTACTTGGAGGCTGGACTGGGCAGGAATTTGCTTGTCCAGGACAAAATGGAGATCTTGGTGATTTGACATGGCTTCTGCCCTGTGTCTATTCTGCCTTGGACTGTAGTGGGTAGCCATTCCAGCTTTGACCTGGAAGTTCCAACCCCCCCTGAGGCTTCGGTAATGGTCATGCCTACAAGGCAGGGCTGAGAGAGGACACTGAAGACCCAAGTTCCGGATGCTGGGGCTCTCTTGGTTCTAGGACCCTGGACGCTGGAGGTAGACGGAGCTCCAGAGAACACCGCCAGACTGAGCCATACCTTTGCCAGACCCTACAACCTACCTATCCCTTCATTTGTAAGTTACCCCACAAAATAAACCTCCCTTTTAACTATGTGGAGTGGCCTTAATAATTTCACCAGTATTGGACCTTTGCAATGGTAGAAACTTCTGGAGTCCAGGCTGTATAGATCTCCTGTACTTTTGTTTTTATTTAACATATATGTTCCTTTTAAAAATCACTCCATTTCAGTTTCTTGAGATTTATTTTGCTATTCATTTTCTAATACATTTGGATAGATTTCTAGTTCATTTATTTCCTTTTCAGTTAACATAAACTTTTTGTTATAAACACAAACCCCATTTCTTCTTTCATAGAATATTTAAAATTTTGTTGTGTGTTGTTTTGAGTGATTTTTCTCCCTAAGACACATTATTATATGTATGGATTAAAGCTTTCAATTTTGTGTGTGTGTGTGTGTGTGTGTGTGTGTGTGTGTGTGTGTGTGTGTGTGTTTAACATTCTGTTTGCCATTGATTTCCACATTAACTGCATTTATGATCAAAGAACCTGACTTGTACAGTACTTTTCTTTTAAGTTTATTTTTTTGAAATTTATCTTAACTCATGATTTGGGGAGCCCCATTGAGTAGAGCTTAGTAAGTGTCTTGCTGTTAAAATCTGAATTTTGGCACATGTTGTATTCAAGTTCTCCAGTGTAACAGAGGATTTGATAAAATACCCCTTTCCAGAAATCATTTGTTTTAGTTATGGATGCATACATATTTATAATGTTTGTTGTTTTCTTGGTTAATGAAGCCTTTTCATTAGGAACTTGTTCTCTTTAGCCCTAAGAACAATTTACAGTGTTGAAGTTGATTTCTTTTGGTCTGCTCACCATCCCTGCCCTGGGTATCATTTATGACCCCTTCTTGTTTCAATTTTGCTTGTTCTTATTAGGTATTTGTCTTCTAAATGTATGCTGCTTGATGAAATGAATTTTACCTGCCATTATGAGTGTGTCATTCATTGTTACCATTTGGATCTCCCCTCTGTGTGTGTGTGTGATTCAGATCTCTCTCTCTCCCCCACCCATGTGTATGTGTGTGTGTGTGTGTGTGTGTGTGTGTGTGTGTGTGTAACTGGAATGGAGTATTACTAGAACCTACCCCATTCCCATACTCTAGGACACATCCCCACCAAGGAGACCACCTCCCAGGCTGCTACTAGCCAACAGCTGGGCCCAGCAATCTGGAAGTGGGCCCATGCTAGTAACTTGAGATTCCCTTCTTTCCTGGTCAGACTGTTCTTGCAGCTGGAAACCTATTTCTTCTTCTCCAGTCCTTTTTCCTTCCCTCCTTCCCTTTCAAAGAACTTTACAAATTGGTGCTGATGTGTATCGTTCCCCCAGCTTAGCATGTTTTCGGCTCCTCTGCACTCCTAAGCTTTTCACCAACATTGGTGGCTTTGCACCTCTGAAGATATCTTCATTTTCTGCTTACTCCCGAGCAGTAGTGCAGGTGGACACTAATTGTAAATATGTATATTGCTTTTCCAAGGCACCCGAAGATCTTCCAGCCTGATATTCATGAGCAATGTGTGGCTATTTGTCAGTCAATGTTTCCTGGCTAATCCATGTTTTGAGCTTAGTGGCTTCTAAAATGTATTTCTCTGACCTTGATGATTGCCTGTGTGGGTGCTTGGAGATCTGGTCAAGTGCCTAATTTTTATTCTCCTTTCTATTAACAAATAAAATTTGCTGTGGGAACATCACTGTGGTGGTTTAAATAAGAATGACTCCCATAGGCTCACATACGTGAATGCTTAGTCACTAGGGAGTGGAACTACTTGAAAGTATTAGAAGGATTAGGAGGTGTGGCCTTGTTGGAGGAAGTGTGTCATTGGGGGTTGGCTTTGAGATTTCAAAAACCTATGCCAAGCTCAGAGCCTGTCTCTCTGCCTGAGGACCAGGATGTAGCTCTCAGCTACTCCCCCAGCACTTGCCTGCATGCCACCATACTTCCCACCATGATAATAACGGACTAAACCTCTGAAACTGTAAGAAAGCCCCCAACTAAATGTTTTCCTTTATAAGAGTGACTGTGGTCACAATGTCTTTTCACAGTAATAGGTCATTGACTGAGACCATTGATTCTGAGGGATGTGCAGCTCCAACCTTACCCACCTCCCATTTACTTTGGTAACTGACTCCCCAAACCCAGGGAAAGGTTCCAGAGAGTCCTCTGTTTATCTCTGTGCATCCTGGATCCCCATTGGCCTCAGAACAATTATGTCAATGAATGGGTGAGTGAAGCAGCTGGGGAGCTTGGTTGGTTTTCCTTTCAGCCCAGAAGGAGTCTCCTTTCCCTACCTACTTCCAGATGATTAGCAACCAAAGTTCAAACAGTAGCGCCTACCCACACACAAGAGTACTAGAACTGGTCAAGCACCACCCTGCCTCCGCTCTACCCTATCTTCCCTGAAAAATCCCTGGTCCTGCAGGACATGGCCTAATGTACACCCATTCTCAGCCATCTCGCTCACAGGGACCCTCACTCTGCCTCACTCTACCCTCCTTCCGGGGTAGTTATCTAGAGGACACCTGCTGATTGATGACAGGCAGGGACCTTGCTGCCATGCACAACTTGGAAAGGCAGGGAGGCAGCTGGTACACCAGTGAAGGCCAGGAGGGCGCTGTGAAACCGCAGCTGCAGCTCAGGCGGCTTTCCTGGAGGTTAGGGGAAAGCGATTTGAGCGCAGACAAGAGTCCTTGGGCATCTCAGGCAGCTTGCACGCCACCAATCTGCCACCGCGGTCAGGGCCAGGAGGGTCAAGAGCCTAGATGTTGAAGTGCACTGTGCAACGGCTCAGAGGACAGAAGACATCACTTCCAAGCACAGCAGGACTGAGCCTGGAGCTCCTGGCTGCCAGTCAGGCTCTGGAGCCTGCCGGCGAGGTGGGAGAAGACGGCAGAGTGGAGCTACGTCCCTGGTGCCTCCTCAGCCTAGAAGGGCCAGGGGTGGGGACTCTGTGGGCTAGGGAGCTGAAGGTCCCGCCCCCAAGGCGGGGCCTGGACTCCTTGGGGGCTCCTTCCTCAGCCAAGTTCAGCCACGCAGGCTAGCTGCCCCGCAGCTGGTACCCACCAGCCTCGCTGATGCTGCGGAGAGCCCAGGTGAGACGCGCACCGCGGTTCTAATGGATAGACCGGAGAGCGGGAGAGGGAGGCAGATGCTTCTTCTTCCCGTGGCCTTTTCCTGGGCAGAATTCTCAAGTCTGCCTTCGCTCTGAGGGCGAGATTTCCCTCCCCCACTATGGCCAGCTCCTACATCTTTCTCCAGTCCAGTCCACTCTCTGGGGGCCCATCCTCTTGTCTCTTCCCATGCCTCTCTCCTCTCACTTTCTTTTTCTTGTAGGGCTCCTCTTTATTGGCGATTCCTTCTTGCACTCCCGTTTTCTTTCCCTTGGTTTTTTTTTTTTTTTTTAAATCTTCTCTTCCTCCTCTTTTCTTCCCGTTGCCACCACTTCTTCTTCTTGTTTTTTTTTTTTTGTTTGTTTGTTTTTGTTTTTGTTTTTGCATACAATTCTGTTTGGTTTTTCTCCTAGACTGACGTTGTGTGTGTGTGTGTGTGTGTGTGTGTGTGTGTGTGTGTGTGTGTTTTGCAGTTCTTGATTTCACGTTTTCACGCACGCATCCCTATACTCTATTATTCTCAAAAGGGCTTGTGCTGATTGCCTTGGTAAGAACCATGACCTGATCCCAGATGTGTTCTCCAACCAATATTTACAAAGATCTAGAAATGTAACTCAATGCCTGTTGTGGAAAAATACATAAATGTCTGAGTTTTCTGGGTGAGCAGAAAGAAAATACCTGGTTTTGATAAGATGCTGCGTCCGTTTCTTGACATTGTTTTCTTCTCTAATAGGCACAGACAGCACACCAGGCAAGTGGATCCTTGCAGCAGCATTTAGGGGACAGCTCCAACCATGCGTGCCTGTGTTCTGGGCAAGCTGTGCTGTCAGGTTCTGGGGCACAGTGGGTGGTGTTCCAGTAGGAAGACAATGGGAGCCCAGGGCTGGGTATGTTTTTGTCCACATGAGGTCGAAGAACAAATGTGAAAATATTTCATGTTACCCTCAAAGATTACCTTAGGAACATTTTAAACAGAAGAAATCTAGGAAAGCTAGTCTGCTTAAATTGTTAGGGAACCAGGTACAGCATGTATACTGAAGCAAATGTTTGTTGCTTTGTTAAAGATTTAGTCTTGACAAAGATGCAATTTCACATTTAATGATATTTATGATCTGTCTTTATATTTAAAAGCACATACAGAACATACACCAACTTGCTTGTTTTCAAAGATGTTAATCACCAGTTAAAGTTTGCCACCTTATTTTCTTAGGAATAATTTAAATTGACCTTGTAGTTTATTGTGCTTTTAATGATAATTCTGCCAGTTTAACTTTTCACGGACGCAGAAAAGGAAGCTTGTCAATAAGTGAGCAGAAGTAGCATCTGGTCAATGAGGGTTGCGGTGTGGTTAGTTAAGAGTTTGCAATGCTATACTAAGGAATTCTGAACAGTTAATACACATGTGCTGGGAGCTTGGGTTGGGGAGGCTGCTCGGCACTGGAGCGTTCAATTGTCCTGTGAGTCATCAAACCACTGGCTCCAGTGAGTCAGAACTGGTAATGGCCGTGGTGAAAGGGGTAATTTTCAGCTGACTTAGAATTGCATGGCAGTTTTGTTTGGCAGATTTCTTCTTCAGAAATCCAGGAGCTGGCGGCTTATATTTAAAACAGATAAGCCATTAAAAAATGTATATGAAGCAAAGTCTTGAGTTTCAATGTTTTAAATTTTATTTTCCTTCATTACACAGTCTGTATCTTTATAAAAATGTCACTGCCCTTCTCTCTTTAGATGATGCTACTGCTTGAGTATAAAAGGGTCTCTGTTGAACAGCCTGGTAGATAAGCCATGTACTTTATCCTGTGAATGCTGGCCTGGAGGTAAAACCCTGGCTAGGGTGGGACACCTGCTCTTCCTTTCTGATAGTACCAAGAACAAGAGCTTCCTTATTGAGATCTCACATGCCCCTTTAATCAAATTAGAAGCACCCTGAATTAAAAATCACTATTCCAGTTTTATTTATAATGTGATTAACGTCCTGAGTGGCTGTCCTGGGTCATCTGCCTAGTGAGTGCCTAGGCTGAGACTACAATGCAAGCTATGTCTTGGAATCTGAGTCCTTGGGGCCAATTCAACACTGCAGGTTGAATATATCACCCCAGATAACCCTGCTTATTGGCTGGTTGGTGATGTTTATTGGAGTGTGGCTCCTTGCTCTAGTGTCCTGGCCATCTTTGGCCATTGCTAACCCTGAATTCACCTAGTAGAGCCCCTAGGAAGCACCGTTTTTGTCCTCTGAGTTCATTGACTCTGTTTCCAAAAATTCCTGGGGATGGAAGGGTGAGGATATGTCATCTACCTCGATGTGGGTCCACATGGCCAAGTTGGGTTAGTACTAAGTGTAGCCTTGCTGTAGTCCTGGGAATCAACTTTGCTTGCATTCAAACAACATTGGTCTAGAAGACTAGAGCTTTAGCTGGACATGAGACCTCTAGGAACTAGTTAGGAAGCCCTCTTAGAAGCCCTGATTCTCTACAAAAGCCTGAAAAGCTTTTATGCTTCCAATGTTTCTAATATTTCAGAACTAGGAGATGCCTAGAAATAGGAGCATTCCCCACAGAAAAATTCAAGTGGTCATCATTCTTATACAGAAGGTGTTAATGTATGATTACGTTCTGGAATCTTCCAAAAGGGTCTGGGAAGACTCCAGAGACTAGGGATGCCAATAGTCTAGATACACTGGGAGTGTTTTATGCCTTGTTTTGTTTCAATTGAGAAGAAAAGCAAATACAGGATACAATCTAGCAGGAATTATGGTGTCATGGAGCAGAACTTGTTTCTGAACTGCAACTCAGATCCACAGGAGTTGATACAGTGTTAAGAGGACTTCAGAACTCTGAGGCATCCAGTTGTCTAATAAGATTCTTATTGTCTGTATACAGGACAAAAAGGAAAGAAATGGCCTGGCTACTTGATTATTTTTAGCACCAGTGTGGGCTTATTTCTTTGAGTTCACAAGTAATGGAAAGTTGGCCATGAGGTGACTGTCCCTTTGTGATGAGCATGACAACAGTTTGTCTTCAAACTGAGTGCTGAGCCAGGTTCCTTGGCACTTTACACATGCTGATCTAACCAATCTTTAGGATAATATGGTGAGATGGAGTACCCAAATGTTCCCTTTTACAGATGAGAAACAGAGGTCCTAGTGTGGATAATGGCAAAGAACAATGGAATCCAGGTCTTTTGTCCCTGGAACCCATGCACTTGACCTTGATGATGTGAATGTGGGGTTCCACAGTAGCTGGAACAGCAAGGGTAAATGGGAGAATGTAACCAGAGCCTCTTAGACATTGGAATGATGAGTCTATAGTTTGTATTCAAGCAGGAGTAATAAGACTGTAAATAGATTGATCTTTCAGAATGTAGCACTTGCTGTGTTGGTCAATGACAGTACCCTGGTAGGATATATAGGGAGAAGTATCTACTATGGCAGGGAAGATGGGCTGTGGTAAGATATCTATCTTGTTGATTGGGAGATCCTGGTGTCAGAAAGCATTCTGATCATAGGATCATCACGTGATCTGAGGTCTCTGAGGATGGTGGGAGGGTCTTGGAATTTCTTCTTTTTTTTCAGATAGAAGAACATGGAGTGGTTCTGAACCACATTTGTACAATTCAGAGGGGTGCCTTGTGGTGAAAAGAGCCAAGGATGATAAGAAAAGCCTTTTAGTGGAACACATACAATGATGGAGTGACAAGGACCCATAAAGAGCGTCAGGATGGAGAGACCAGGATGAACTGAGGCCATTGAGGACAGCCCAGAACAACAAAGGGTCTTTTCATATGGGGTCCAGAGCAAGGAAAAAGGACTGCACAGATCCATGGCCACCTAGGGCAGCTGGCGTCTGTGGGAGGAGAATGAGGGAGGGGCAGTTTGCCCAGAAAACAGCTGCACAGGGAGTGAGTCCACAGGCACAGGGTGGTGGAGGGGCAGGTGAAAAGGCAAAGGTGCCGAGTGCTGTGTGATTGGTCAGGCTTCTGACCCACAGAACTCAGTGGCTGGGATGTGGAGTGGCTTGCAGATGAGCCCCCACATCTGTGGTGGCCATCTGGGAGGCACAGGGCTGAGGCAATGCAGCTGCAGCTGGAGATGGCCCTGGGAAAGATGGTAGCATTAAAGGGAGGGCTGGGAGTCAGGCAGCAGGGTTTCTGCAGGAGTAAGCCACAGCAGCCTCACACTCTATTCCCTTTTGAGAGGCTCCATCAGGCAGTTTTCATGGAGGATAGACGTGGGAGTAGGCCCTGAGACGGGCTTTAGAGGAAATCCCGTGCACTTGCCTGCACCATTAACCCCAAGCAATGCTGATTCATGAGCCAGAGGTAGTCTCAGGGAGGCAGGCAATGATTCCACATGTACACATGCACATGCATACAACCATATACAAAGGCATATACAGACAAATGCACACGCTAATACCTGTACATGCTCATATAAGTGCACATGCATAAGTCACACACATATACACACTCTTCTTTGTACTGTCCTCTGGTTAGTTATTAGTTTGCTTTTGTCTGCTTCATTTCTCCTTTCTCTTTCTCCTCATTTATTCATTTCCCCCTTTTATTCCCACCACCCTTATTAAGGATTGGGATGATGGCTTTGATGGGGTATATGGTTGGATTGACTAGCTAACTTAATAGCTGGCTTTCTCCAGATTCACAATGGTGTCAAAAGCTGCCCTGTGGAGTTGAGCAAAATGACATGGGCATAGGTTGGCAATAAATGTTGGGTTGAGAAACACATGCACTGCATAAGTTTTGTGAAAATTAAGTGAAATCAAATGCACAGACTTGTTGATCTATACACACTTAAACAGTAGATTATCCCCACTTTACATTTTATATAATGAAGCAACCTGGTGACCAGCTCTCTCTCCTGTATGTCCCTGAGAAGAAGGTGGTCACATCTTCTTGCATGCCACTGAAAGTTCTGGTTCCTGGGATTAGCTGTCTCTGATTGGAAAATGCTGCCTGGATCATGAAGTGGCATCATGGGGCCTCTGAAGAGCTGGGAACGAGTGCAGTGAGATCAGGGAATTTTGATGCAGGGGATTTTGATCCAATTGTCTGGATCCAGCTGACTTTGGAGAAGTATCTGAGATTAAAGAAGAGGCAGAGGACTTGTGTGGTTTAGTGTACTGTGGGAGTGTTCGTATAAATGTGTATGAATATATTTGTGGGAGCATATGTGTATTAGTGTGTGTTTGTGTGCAAGTATATGTGCATTTGTGTGTTAAGTGTGTGTGTAAAGTGTGTTTGTGTTTGCGAATGTGCCTGTGTGACTGTATATGTATGTCTGTGTGAGCTCATGGAATAGAAACTCACTCCTGGGGATCAAACAGACTTGCTCTTATTTGAGAAAGAGAGGAGCAATTTATTCCAATTAGTTATATCTGGGAGATCAGGGCTGAACTGTGGAGATGTTTTTAGCCAATTTCATAGTAGAGACTTGGGGCTCTGAGGGGCTGGTTGCTTTGCTCAGGGTTACCCTGGGGCTGTTGTTGCCTCTGCACTCTCAAAACACTGGGCAGCATGATGTCTGATGCTTGATGTAGTCCCACTGAAGCTGTGGTTTAGAAAGGATGTTGAGGTGGTCCATTTCATCCCATCAACACACAGTATGATGAGGGACCTGGGGACCCAGAGTCACATAGAGGAGGGGACTGGTTTTTTTTGTTTTGTTTTGTTTTGTTTTTGTTTTTGTTTTTGCCACAGCAGCTATTAAAAACTTTTGTCAGAGGAGAGTGTGTTGAGGCTCCTCTTTGCTGCACTTTGGGTAACTTATGCATTTTAACTCCCCCCAAAAGCTCATGCTGGTTGAATCTCTCTGGGGACTTCTGAAGGAAAGGGGCAGGTGGGAGATGCATGTGCTGTGTGCTCCCTGCACAGGGAGGCGGAAGGCAGTGAGATGATGCAGCTGCCCAATAAGCCTGAGTCCCAGTGAGGATGGAGCCTAGTCACTTCTAAGTCACTCTGACTCAGGGTAAGGTTTTCCAATGATGAAAACCCTAGAATCCTGGTCCAGTCAGCACTGTGGTTCTGCCAGCACTGTGGAGGGAGATGGTTAGGTTCTGTTTCCTAAATTTTAGAACCAGACGGCTGAGCCAATGGAGAGGGGAGAGAGCTGAAGGCATTGCTTCCTGTGTGCTTCCCCCATAGTGTGCTGTTCTCTCTAAACTATGGCACCTCCAGGCACAGTCAGAAGCCAGGTCACTGGTAGATGCCCAGTGGTTTGGGACAAGTAGACAGTTGACATGGGTAGAGGGGAAGTGAGTGGGTTTAGGTGAGTGGCGAGCAGGGAGCCTCAAGCTCTAGATAGGAACAAGGCCAGGTGGAGCGCGGACTGTGCCTCAGGGTGACCCAAGGGCCAGACACAGTCCATACCCACCCTGCCAAGTATTCCTCTAGCCCTCTGGTCACTTGCACCTACAAAAGCCCCTGTATCTGTCCCTCTCAGTACCTGAAGTAGCACACCTGACAACAAGAATTAAAATCATCTTGCCAACCAGCAAGGAAAACTGTTAATGTGGGTGCAAACACATTAGAATTGTTAGGTAAGTCAAGCTGGCAGGTGACGCTGTTTATATTCTGCTGATTCGGTAGTGGCTGCCCCAGATGCAGGGATGATGCTGGTGCCACGGGGCTGTAGCCTCTGTGTGTGTATTTGCTCACACGTGTGCACATGTGAGTGTGTGTTGTGTTGACATCCTCCCTGATAGAGTCCTGGAGGCCAGCCCTCAGAGTTGGGTGGGGTTGTCACTTCTAGACAGTCACAGTGCTTTGGATAAAAGTAGCAGACATCAGCTTTGGCCAGCTCAGAGAAGGCATTTATTAAGCTATGGGGCAGAGTAGGTCCCATCGTCAGAAGGATGGCTGGAGACCTACCTGGACTGGAGAAAGACAGGGACTGAGCAGCAGTGGAAAACCCCAGGAGTAGGAGCACACTAGAAACTGGACTTGGCTGGGAAGATGCTGGGTACAAAAATGATCAGACGTTTGATCTATTGTCCCAAGAAGCAATAATCTTTGCTTCCTTTTGACTGGTTTAGGAATCTGTTGGTCCAGATAGTACCCTCTGATTGCTTGCTATATGACTCACCTAGGTGCCCTCTGGGGGTAGACAGTGGCAAAGGCTCTTTCTTCTGGGCCTAAGACATCAGCAGAGTAGAAATGACATTCATCCCTAGAGCTGCAGCTGGACAATATGAAGACTAAGGCAGGGGAGGGCAGGGTGCTGATGGAGGCCATTCCTTTGCTTGATGGGCAGGCTCTTTAGGGACCCTCAGATCTGAACTCGTGGGGAGATCTGTAGCTCTCAAAGGAAACGGTGCTGAGTTATAATCTCAATTAGGAGCAAAAGCCACTTCTAAGCATGTGTTTGGTGGTTAGCTCCCACAGTGTGGGAAGAACATCCATGAGACCCTGCCCTGGCATCCCTCGGGACTCTGGGGCTTTAGTCCTCGGCTGCTGCGCCCCACTGTGGCTACCCATGTACCTCCCTTCCACTTGTACCGTGACCCTTTGACAGCTTTCCTTTTGTGACTCAGAGGACAGCCAGAACTAGGTGAGGTGAAAGCAACGTCTCTATGGAGCAGTCCTGAAGCGTCACAACAAACACCCACCCTTCTTCCCCGTCTCTGGCTTGTCTGTCAAGCCCCTGACTCCCAAAGGACTCCACAGAAAGCATTCCCTGTCAGGGACCGGAGCAGGGGGAAAAGTGCATAAAACTAAGTGGTGGCCACTGGGTGGTCTCGGCCAGACTCCGGTCCACAGGGAAAGGCAGCCTGATCATGCAAGGCTTGGGTGGGAGTAGGGAGATCAGGATAAGGGATCCAAGATTGGTCCAGAGGGATCAATGCATGTGGAAGCAGGCTGGAGTCGTGATGTGGAGACAGGGGTCGCTAGTGTCGGAAACAGGGAAGGAGAGGCATGCCATAGCAGCCAAGATAACCAATCCATGCACCTCCCAAATGCCTCCTCCTGATGCTGTGGCTTCCCCCAGGCTCTGGACCAGTCAGGGCCAGTCAGAGCTCCTGGAGCAGGAGCTGATGGTACCTTCTTCTTGACTGCAGGGTCAGCTTGTGGGCAGGTGTCCAGGATCTCCTGTTTTCTGCCTCACAGCAGGCTCCCTTCCTTACCTCTTCAGCTTCTGTGGTTCTGAGCCAGGCTTGTTAATCGAAGTAGCTATTTCTGCGGCTTCTCTGCCTTTCCCTGAATGGGGCCGTGGCACATTTATCTGGTGCCAGTGCTCCAGCGCTCTTTCTGGCAGACACCTGTCTCCACCTGCTGCTGGAGTCTAAACTATCTGAGCTCATCCTTTCTCTCTTTCTCCTCAGATGAGCCTGCTCCCACTTCACAGACAGCAAAGGAAGGCCAGAAAAAGTGGGCTGGGCTGGTGTCAGCCTACATGGGACACTGAATGACCAGTGCCCACCTCATCGTTACTCTTTTTTTTTTTTTTTTTTTTTTTTTTTTTTTGCAGAGAGTGGTCTAGGCTGCCTTGGGGACTTTCCAGTCTCATAGCTCCTCCGGGGGTGGAGACTGGTCCTTTGAAATTCCAAAGCCCTCTAGATGAATGGCTGCTGGAACATCCACCCTGCTTAGCCTGTCAGGCCTTGCTGATCACATGGCTGAGGGCAAAGGGGTTTCTCTGAGTTCTTCAGTTGAGAAAAAATTGAGTCTCATGGCCCCAGAGCAGGTCCAGGCAGGGCTGATCAAGAAGACAAACCTGTCCTCTGGAGCTGCTGCAGGTCACGCTGGCCAAGATGTGGCCTGTTCTGAACTGAGCCTGTCGACAGCACTGACCAAGCCTCCACTGGACAGGCCTCTGGCCTGTAAGGCATGCACAGAGCTGCCATGTCTCCAGGAGAGGCCAGGGGATAGTCAGGCCCAGAAGAGGAAGCCAGAGGACCCAGAAGGCCAGCTCGGCACTCAGCAGCCGCTCTTGGATCTCCCCAGAGCCTCAGTTGCTGGCACAGTGTGCTCAGTGTGGCCAGGTGCAGGCAGGAGTGGGCAGAGAAGCGCTTTCAGCAAGCCGGCCAAGCGCCCAGCAGAGAAACCCAGGCGCTCCCACATGTTTCTGGCCAGTGGAAATGCAGAGGGCCCATGGGAGCTCTCAGGACTCATCACCACTGTGGACATCCCGTGTTGGGCTCAGCTGTCAACTTTCAAGGTCATGGGTGATTTCTGGAGATTACACACATTATCCCAGAACATTCTACTCTGCAATGCTTTCCAGGGGGCTTCCACACCATGGCTGGATCACACCCAGGTGCAAGTACCCACATCCTCACCACCTTCTGCCACAGCCTCTCGGGCTCTCTTGCCACCCACGCTCTCCTCCCCAGGCTTGTCCACTCAGAACTGGTGTGCAAAGTGCAACCTTGCCTTTCGTCTGACGGCTGACCTGGTCTTCCACATGCGGTCCCATCACAAAAGGGAACATGTAGGCCCTGATCCACATTCTAAGAAACGGAGAGAGGAAGTCCTCACTTGCCCCATTTGCCATGAGTACTTCCGGGAGCGCCACCATCTTTCCAGGCATATGACCTCACACAGTTAGTAGGTGGCCAAGGAGAAACCCAACGGCCATAGTATCTAGTGCTCAGTGGTGAGGCACAGGGGATTCCTGGCCTTTATTGATAAGGTTGTCTCAGGTGTCTTCAAGGTTGTTCCCTTTGCTTCCCAGAGATGAACAGCTCAGTTATAATGTGTCATGTCCTAGCCCCTGTGATATGTTTTCCTGGAAGTTCATGCATTAAAATGGTGAGCTTTGCTCATGGGATAAGGGGACCCATGACCCAGGGAACAGGGCTGCTCCTGGCTCTGTTCCTCGTGCCCTGCATGGAAGCATGTGAGCACAAGACGTTGGCTTTGCTGGCAAGCAAGCCTGCATTCAATTTGGGCTCTCTTACCTAAGAGCCGCGACCTTGGACATGTTCCTTTAACTTGCTGACCCTCAGTTTTCTTGTTTTAAAATGGTGTGTTAATGAATGTCATCAGTCTTGAGGAAGGTATGTGGTGAGTGGCCAGTTCGTTTTCCTAGTAGATAGTGAGCACTAGGCATATGAAATTCATAGTCACTGCTTGAGCTGGTCAGCTACATTATTTGTGAAACCTCAGGGGTGAACAAGTACTGGGTTTCGTCTGCAGCAAGGCTGAAGACGAGCTTGGCTTGGTAGACGTGGCTCAGGCTGCATTCAAGTCTATGTCATTTTCCTGCTGGACGCAGTGAAGCTGGGAGCGGAGATGGCAACCGAAAAGCTCAGCGAGATTCCCGGCCGCCTGGGTCACAAGCCTAACCTCCTCTGAGACAACCTAAATCAGGGCTTCAAGGGACTAAGTGGAAAAGTGGCCTGGCTGAAGCCCTGATGAGGGAGTCAGGGCAGCAATCAACCCTCCTGTTCTCCGGGTCTTTGCACTGTGAATATGGGAGATGAGGAAAACAGACGTGCATCATTCATCTGTGTGATTCCCAGGTGACATGCTTCCTTGTGATCCTGAGCTGGGCAGGAAGGGACAACTGGGGGGAACTAAGAATGAGGTCCCCAGCAGGGACTTTACCTCTGGTCATGCCTCCCTCACAACACTGGAGGACATAGGCAGTGAATTCTCATACCACTGCAGAAGAATTTAAACTTGAGAAGGTTAGTGACTTTCCCAAGGCCACTACTCTAGAGTATTGATAGAAGAACAAAATCCAGTCACCCCCCCCAGATCTGAGTTTATGTCTCTTCCAGCCTGCTGCATGTCGGCTTAGCTAGTATGGTCACAGAGCATACTGCATGACTTAAGAATTGGAACTTAGAGGCTGGCCTAGTCTCCTCACGTCCAATTTCAACTTAAACTTGCTACTTGTGCACAGATACAACACAATACACATGCACACACATACAGACACACACACAGACACACACACAAACACAGACACATACATGCATACACACAAGACACACACATACACACACACAGACATACACAGACACAGACACATATGTATACTCACACATACAGACACACAGACACACAGACAGACAGACAGACACACACACAGACACACACACACACACCACTCTTTTCTTGAGCACTTTTCTCCATCCTGTCTATAAGTAGTGTATAGATTTGTCTTGTTCACTGTAGCACTCATCACTAGAGTGAAAGCGGACTCTGCTGTTTGTTCCTGCTGTATTCCCATCATCTAGAACAAAGCAGACATACAGTAGGCACTCAACACGTATCTGCTGAGAGAAATAGCAAGTTACCAAATAAATGATCTGCCTGACTCTGGCCTTGCTCCTGACAACTCGAGTTGGCAAGGGGGGCAGGAGGTGCCATCTGTCAAAAGCAGGTTCACGCTTATTTCTGGCCCAGTGGATAGACTGGTGATTCCGATGCCGTCTCTTTGAAAGGGGAATGCTTCTGTCATGAGGTGCAGCTGATGCTCGGGATTGATGCCAGCTCAGCTGTTTTGCAGCCCTTCAGATTTACAAGCTCAAAGATGTTTGGGAGTCCATGGGAGACTTTGTTAGTGACACAGTTCCTCAGAATAAGCATGCTGGGCTCTCAGGCTTCCTCTGGAGGTCAGCTCCCCTCTCCTCTCTTCATGTCTCTTGTTCCCCCTGGAGAGGCCACTTTAAACCATGACTTCCCGAGTTATCTCTTTCATTAAAAAAGTAGCCTGGATATTTCCATTCCTCAAAACTCATGTGGAAATTCTGAAGTGCCAGCATCTCGTTTTCTTTCTGAAGACATGGCTAAAAACAACCACCTCTGAACTAGGAGGTGGTCCTCACATAAGGTGTTCTGTCCACTGACACCTGTCCCTCTTTTACTCTCCAGAACTGTGAACAATAAATTCCTGTTGTTTATAAACCACCCAGTCTATGGCGTTTTGTTATAGTAGCCGGAACAGACCAGGCAGCCGCCTTCTATACACAGTTCAATTACTGCTTCTAGGGGTGTAGGAATGACTCAGTGGTTAACAGTGCTTGCTGATCTTCCAGAGGACCCAAGATGGGTTACCAGCACCAACGCTGAGCAGCTGCAACTGCCCTGAGCTCCAGCTGCAGGGAACCTGGTGCCCTCTTGTGGCCTCAAGGGGTGCCTGCACACATGTGGCACAACCACTTCCACATCTATAAGTAAAAATAAAAGTAATTCTTGGAAAACTAAGGCTTCTAAGAAGTCCTCAGGGGCCAGGGGTTATGACTCAGTAGTAGGGTGCTTGCCTAGCATGTGTGAGACACAGGTTCAGTCTTCAGCACTGCCCAGAATTTAAAAAAAGGAATGTGAAAATGAGGCTGAGGAGGGCCAGGCTGAATTCAGATCAACCTACTAGACAGTTACAACAGCTCATCCTGAGCACTCCTAGTGCTGAATTTAGACCATCATTGGGCTTTTCTTTTTACTGTCATCTTGGAAACAAGTAAAATCACTATGATGCCAGGTCCTAATTCTAAACTTGTTGCAGATTCCTGGATCTTTAGGTCAAGGGTCCTAAATGCAAATGACTGTGTATGATTAGAAAATCGTATGTAGGTGAAGGGGCCAGAGCACAGACATGGTGGTGGCATACCTTGGTGACAGGTCTTGCCATGAGCTTGGGTGTGTTTCCTGGGAAAAGCCTCCCCAGAACTGGCCTAAAAGAAGCTAAAAGAGAGAGCAGCAAGCCAGGATTAGTGTAAAAGCACTTGTCTACTAACTTAACTGCTGCTTAAATGCAGCCAGGCAGATGGATGCCTTCTTGGGGTGACTTGGAGGGTTTCCTGGACCAGGGTTGGGATCTGGTATGTCTGGCTTCCTTCCGCTACATTCTGGCAATGTGGGTGACATGGACAAGTGGCATAGACTTGCTCTGTGGAGAATAAAAGAACCATCGGCTGGTGCCCCACCCCCAAGTCTGACAGGCTTCCAGCTGATGAATGCACCAGGGCCCAGGCCCACCCGTCTACCCTCACTCATGGCCCTTATCCTCATGAGCGCTGGAAGAGACGTGCTGCACAGGATGGAAATATGAAAAGCCCAGTTACAGCCCTTGCCTCCTCCATCCCCCTGGGAAGGGATGGCACTCACTAGATGCCCCTGTAAGCTGCTTCTCCAGATAGAGATTTCACATATCCCCATCATTTTATACTTTCCTTATTACAAGTCTTGTGACAGGCCTAAAGGTCATATAGTATATGAGATATGAATCTGCTAGGATAAGCCCCTCCCCCTTTAAGGAAGTTACTCTATGATGTGCTGTGACTTAAGATACCTCTTAGGAGAAAATGTTTAGAAGTCTGTTTTGTATGAGGGGTGGGAAGATTTAAATGTAGCTTTCCCTCTTTTATCCATGATGTGTTTCCTAGGTCTGGAGGCAGGGGACCTATGGTGTCTGCTCCCCTTGCTGTTCTAAGATCCTCAGGTTAAGAGGCTATCTTCAGCACTAGTCGCTGGTCTGTAAAGCAGAGCTGAGGTCCCCAGGCCAGGTGGCAGCAGCTAAATCCCTCAGGAACCAGTAGGTGGTAGCTAAGTGCCCTCCTGTGGGGACCTGGAGAGCTTGCTGGCCCAGGAGTGGGCTTTAATATGCCTGGCTTCCTTTCATTGCATTCTGGTAATGGCAATGACTCTGGGCATTGTAGGGTGAGTGAGACAGGAGATGGCCAGGGGCCTCTCCTCTGCTGTACTGGCCTAGCCTCAGTAGGGGTTCTGTAGGGACCTCCAAATGCTCTCTTTACCTCCTTTGTTGAGTGGGGATGGGATCCCTGATACCGGATACCGCCTGCTGTAGGAGCCAGACCATACATACTCCAGCAAGACTTTGGAGGTCCAAGTCCTTTCCTTTGATGACCAACTGCACCTGGCATGGCACTTGAGCACACACAGTGCCATCTTGCCCACGTTGGTCCTCTTGGTCACACCCCCGCCAGGGTGAAGACTGTGCCAGATCCCTAACACTCATCCCTCATCCCCGGACCTTCTCTGGAGCTCTTTGTTCTGTATTCACTCTTTGCCTGGCATCCTCAAGATTTGCCCCAGGGAGAGAGGCAACCGTACAGAAGGCGATGGGTCTAACAACCCTGCATTTGTTTTCTGTACCCAAAGGCTGGCTTTGGTTGAGAACAACAGAAGCCCCTAAGGCAGGTCTTGCCCAGAGCCAGTTTGGAGTCCTTCCAGAGCTCTTACAATCCACTAACCGTGTAAGTGGTGTGAACACCCGGACTATTAGGACCAGCTGGACTCTCGGGCACTCCAGCACCCCGGATAAAGGTCAAGGGAGATGCCTCACCCTTTCCGCTTACAGTCTTAGGTTCCTTCTCCACCTGATCTGCGGGATGGGAAAGGTAAGTCTGACCCTTGAGAGGAACACCATCAGAGATCAAGGCCTTTCAGTAAGATCAGCCCCTTGCAGCCCATAGATGAGGTAAAAGGTTGGAGTGGGTGTTCAGGCACCAAGCTGGGGCCTCAAGACAAGGGAGAGAATGACAGATGGAGCCAATATGGACTAATGTTAGATATTAACTCACCAGACCCTGGTGTCAGTATGGCAGAGGGGCAAGAGAGGGCGGTGTCGGGAAGTAATGTATGGGTGAGTCCGAGATGCTGAGTTGGGGACAGGAGCTGCCTTGGGTCAGGTGGGGCCGGAGAGTTTGGTGGCACAGAGTGTCTAAGCACAGACAGAGCTTCGGGGACCTGTATATATGTTGTTCCTTGTTTCTTTTACTTAGTCTTGTCTCTGAGCAGGTACCGTGAGAAGCTCCCATAAAGAAGGCTGACTTGTTCTTCTGTGCAGAGAATATTGGTTTCTTTCCACTTCAAGTCCCCTCCCCAGGCCCAGGGGACACTATGCACCATGTGACAGGAACACTGGGATCTTCAGGCCATTAGATGTGGGTTGAGGTCTCGCCTATCCCCTCTCCAGCAGCTCCAGACTGCACTAGTCTCTAAGAGAAAACAATATGGCTGATGGAGGCCGAAGGGGGTTTATGGTAGGAGCCTGGATTGTGTCCAGTATCAGAAGAGCAGCCTGAGAGGTCTGGCTGGATGGTGGGTATTAAAAATAGGTGGCTTGGGCCTCCTTAGGGCCTCCACAGCTGACGTCACACCTGGAGCTGCCTCCTGAGGATGCTGCTGCTGTCGGTCTGCCCACTGGGCATCTGGCAGGATGCTGGTGCCTAGACTTGTCACTTGTTCCAGATTTAATCTTGACCTCAGGTTCCTCTAACTCACCGAGGTAGAACCTTTGCCCACTACCGGGGAGCTGAGCTTCCAAGACATCCAATTTTGAATTAGAAAAATGATGGCGTCTGACTTTGGCTGCACTTCTGATTAACTGTGATTTTTCACAGGTGTAATATTTACCTCTCTTACTGAACACATGAGGGAACGGAGGCCCAGAGAGTGAAGTAAGTCTCCTGGAACCACACAGAGCAGAGCAGGCTGGACTGGCCTTCCCACTCAGGCAGGCTGACTCTAGAGTCTAGGAACATGGCCTCTTAGGGGCTCTTGGCTATAGGCAGTGCAGTTGGGAGTGACTCTCCACAGAGTGCAAACACTAGGTGGCCTAAAGGAGAGCGAGCCTGCTGTGTGGCATCAGGCAGGTTTCTGAGCTTCCTGCACCTCAGTGGCCTCCCAGGTGAAGGGTGGTGATAGTTGCTCACTTGAAAACTAAGAACCTTGATTATCCTCTCTGCTGAACATCCATGGGCTCTCTGCCAACTGCTGCCCCTAAAGCTCTTGGTCTCGGGCCTAAAACCCAAGTCTCCATCCCTAAGTGCATGCAGTGCCAGACAAGGAGAGAAAGGCACACACAGAACAACCACTGGTGCCATAATTACAGATGCACTTTTGTATTTCAGAATGACGGCCATATCTGCAAACAGTGCTATATGCTTAGTATGAGGACCTAGAAAAAGAACGACGTTTTAAAAAGAAAGATAGAATTACCACTAACTCGGTTCTATCACCAAGAATTCAATTTAAGTTATAACCTAAATTAGAGAAAGATGCAAGAGAGAAGAGGGAAGAGGAGGAAGGTGGGGAGGGGGTCCCTAGAATCTAAGTGCCTCGGCCCTGCAGAGCAGTCACACATTTCCTGCACACCCAGCACCATGTCGCAGATGAGGATAAATAAAGGTGACAATGCGTGGTGGGTAAAAAAATGACCTCAGGGTTGTGGGGAGGTACTCTAGTGCAGGTGGGATGTATGAGGAAGGGCTCCCCACCTCTGAAGCCCTGAGCTGCAGGGAGCCACTGCGTACCAGAAACACAGAGATGTTCAGCAACCCCAGACTACACACTGCAATCAAGAGATCACACAGAAGCAATCTACTTTCCATCACTGTTATTCTCTGATATTCACAAAAGATAACTGGGTAGAGTAAGTCAGATAAATGACACCCATGGGCTCTGACCTAGGGTGGTTCGATTTGGGATATTTTGACTCTCTCATAGGCTTGTTTGGGTATCAGATGCATTTTGACTTAATATATTGTCAACTAAGAATGAACTTAGAGAGGACAATGCCATCCCAAGTTAAAGAGTCACTGTAACATTAGAAAGCACTGCTAACATTAAGCACTTCTTTCTTTTCCTTCTTGGAAAGATGGCTACTAGAAAAAGCTACTGGCACATGTGCCTTACAGCTGTGGATCATGACAGAACTGCTTTTGGTAACAGTATGGGGACCAGAGGATGGAGGCTGGGAAGCATGGGTAGAAGAGAGATGGACTTCAATCTCCCCAGAATAACTACTACAGGGGATGCCTTTGAGGTGGCTGAGCTCCCACTTTTGGAGTTCCGGGGAGAGGTTGGTGTAGCAGTGGGGTCAGCTGGATGAGCTCTTGAGGATGCCCCAGCTCAGCAGGCCCTGGACCATGTGACCTTCAGCAGGATCCCATGCTAGAGCCCCAGTAGTGGCCCAGAGGACCTGCCATTGCAACACTGGCCATGGAGGCCCTTCTCAGTGACCCCCAGGTTCTGCCTCACCCTCGCAGGGCCCGCTGGAGTGTCTCCTTGGCTCTGGTAAGGGCCATTTCTGAAGGAACGACCACATGAGGTGTCACCCCCACCCCTTCCCAGGAACTGCCATCCGTGGCACCCACAGAGCGAGCTGTGGGGATGGTGATGTAGAGGTGGGTGTCATCCACATGATAGGTCTGTGGTGGCTGGCAGCCTCCACTGGTCACTTCACCAATGACCAGTGCCCGACCAAGCCTCTTCATGATGTAAGTAAATTCCTCAGCAGCACCGGCTGTCACACCACTGGTGAGGATGGCCACACTCTTCTTGGAACCATAGCGTTCACCTGGAGGATAGAGACCCTTCAGCATGGGATCAAATCAACACCCTACCTTTTCTACACTGTCCAGATGAGATGAAGCGGGCCACAGGTTGAGTCTTGCTCTCATGTGTCAATATGTGGGCCATTGGCTTCAGTCTGCCCCTGTGATACAGGGACAGTCATTCATATGCCCACGCACTTCCATGTTGCTGCTTGTGGGCTAACAAAAGCAAGACTTGGCTTTCCCTGAGTTCTAGACATGCAACTGTGTCCTGAATCATGGTACCCCAACTCTAACCTGAGAGTCTTTTTGCTTTGGTTCCCCAGAAGGGCAACATTTATTACTTTATTACTTGGTGGTTGTTTGAAAATTTTAAGTAGCTACATTGACAAATATAGAAGAAAACCGATGAAATTAACTTTAATCATAATTTGATTAAACAGTATGTCAAAGATACATTTATTTAAAATGAAATTACTACACTGAAACACAGAGGTTCGCCTTCTCTCTTTCTCCCTCCCCACTCCCACCCCCCGTAATGGCTTCCCCTTTCATTTCGTTCATTTCCACAGTAGGTTTTCTAAATCTGGTGTGGATTTTACAGTGGAAATGCAGCTTAATAAAGACCACTCAATTAGGGTCTTAGTGGCTGAAGGTGGCAGGTGGGCCAAAGTTCTAGAATCTTTAAATCTGAGGTTGTCCTAACCTTCTGGTTTTGAATATCTGTTTAAATTTAGAGTTCACCTGATTCTGATTTTTCTCCTTGACAGTTTTCGGTGTTATTGGATAAACCCTGAAAGCTATGGTGGCAAAATGCTTATGTAATGAGGATGTGTAGACGTGAAACTGGCCAGGTGCATCTCTATGAAGCTCAGGGCTGCCAGTGCTACTCTGGATGTTCTCGGGCCCAGGCAGGTAAAGGAAGGCCTGTTAGCATCTGGACATTTCTTCAGGCAGTTATGATGAGCTGCTATTGAGAGCTCAGACAAGATGAGCTGTGAAAACACCCATTTGATTAGCAAGGTGAGGTGGCATCCAGATTCTGACTTTGTTCTACAGGCTGCTAGCATTACTGTTGAGAGCAGGGGACACACAGGCATCGGGCAAAGTAACATTTGATTCTTGGCTCTTTCACATGTTAGCTAGGGGACCCTAGACAAGACATTCAAGCCATCTAGTGCCTATTTTTCTTCTCTAGACATGTGCTTTCAGATACTGAAGGTTGTCCTAGTACTGTGTCCTGTGGGCCACCAGAACAGGGACTGTATGGTCTGTTACTGTTATTTTTATATACTCTCAAGTTTTTGTTCTGGTTTTTCCAGGTTTTTGAATGAGAACAGGGAGAAGAAGGTTTCACGTACCTGTGAGCTGGGTGTGGGTCCAGAGTTCGCTGACAGAGTCATTGGGCCGGCTGTAGATCTTGTCCAACAGAATGGGGGGTGATTGGTCGAAGAAATAGGAACACAGGGCTGAGATGGAGGAGGTGGGGCCACCAATGTTGAACCTGAGGGAAGCGGAGACAAAGAGGGGCTGAGCTCACAGAGAGGCTTGGGTCTGCGTCCTGCGAAGAAATGCTTGAGCCTTTCTCCAGCAGTAGGGAAGTGGAAAAGGTTCCCCTGGGAGAGAAGCAGTCTGATCTTTCTCATACTGGTGGATGGTGCTCGGGACACACCCACCAATAGGCCTGAGTCCGGCCACCGCCCCAGGTCTTTTCTGCTTGGAGGAGGGGGGTGGTGGTTGTAATGCGGGTTTGTGATGCGAACTCCCATGGAAAGTGTTTGTTTGTTTGTTTTTCTTTCAGAAGCGAAGGGAGGTGAACAGGTGAAGAGCTCCAACAACCTTTTTGTTATGCAAAGCTTTCTTGTTCTAGTGGCATCTGTTCATTTCCAAATTGTCCCTGGGACCCTGGCTTTGTGATGCCCACGAGAATGGCTGTCTTGGGGGTAATTTTGCAGACGTACAACCACAGTGGAGGGCTGACAATCAGAACTATAGATTATGCAATCCCCCTTGGAGTTACTGATACAGGGCTGCCATGGGGCCAAGGATCATCAGTTTTTATCTTTCCCATCCCCGCCCCCCACTTTGATTTCTTCTGTCAGGCAACAGATGTGGGGTAACTCTTCACCTGAAATACACATTGGGGTCATCAGGGGAGCTTAAAAAAATTACCAGTGTTGAGGTCCCACCAGCCAATAAGATCTGAACCTCTGGGCTATCTGGCCAGATCTCTGCCAGGCAGGAGGCCTGGTTCCTTTTAGCTCCTTGATTGTGTCATGGGGTTCCTTCCCCACCCCAGCTTTGGCCTGCAGCTCTGACTGTTCTCAGCCAGTGCTATGGCTCAGCCTGGAATCACTGCCTAGCCCACTGACCTCATGTCGATGATCAGGGCATCTGTGTGTACGATCTTTTTCCAGATGTGCTCTACCAGCAGCTCGGAGACCTGGGTAAGCAGCTCACAGTCCCCAAACATGTCAAACCTCAAGTAGCCAATGTTGTCCTCCAGCACATTTGTGTGGAAGGAGAACTTTATCAGATCTTCAAAGACTTCTGGGGAAGGAATCTGGAAGAGTGGGAAGCCTAGGTCAGTATCAGGAGATTGCCAAAAAGCAGTGCCCAGGAGAAGGGTGCCATGGGCTACTGAGGAAATAAGCGGTGTCTGGGAGGGGAGCATGTGGGGGATGGGCCCTGGGATGGGGATCACTTGTGGTGTGTGAGTCAGTTGATCAGAGACATCCCTTGGGGTGAATGTGCAGCTCTGCCAACCCCTCATTTGGTGTCTGGAGAAGTATGGTGCTTCCAACCTCACCAGACACTTCTTAATGTCCCTGGGCCCATCTCCTCTGCTGGGACGAGGAGGGAAGATCTTAGTAATTGTTCTCAGGGGCCTGGCCCTGGATAAGCTCTTCGCAGCCCTGATCACATTTGACAGCAACCCTGTACAGAAGGCACTGTTATTCTCATCTTTCCAGGACAATTCTGAAGCACAGACAGGACGTCTAACTTGTCCGAGGCCCTCACAGACAGAACAGGAGAAAAGGGAAGCCACTCCAAACTCCACCCACTCTCTTTCACTCCATGGCCCTGCCTATGCTGGAAAAACAAAACAAAAGAAACAAAAACCCAACATGGCAATTTTGGAAATTGGGGTCCTGGAAGTCTAGTGCAGACCTCCTGGTGTGATTCTCCTTTGTTTTCAACTAAACGCTGTTGCAGTGGTGGGACTCAATGACCTAGACAGAAGGCAAAGAGGTCTGTGTGGTCTAGACAGTGGCCTGTAGCCCTACCTTGCCCTTAGCTCTTGTCTGACTGCAGGTGATTGCCCTGCAGCAAGGCTCACTGTGGAAACTCCCGTCTTGCGTCTTCCAACTCTGCCTCAGACCTCTCCATGTGGCACGTGTCTATGTAGCTCTAGCTTGCAAGAGTCTTGACCTCCTACCACTGGAGGACAGATGCTGATAGGCCCTTTTCACCTGTCGAGG
This sequence comes from Onychomys torridus, assembly GCF_903995425.1. Taxonomy (NCBI): domain Eukaryota; kingdom Metazoa; phylum Chordata; class Mammalia; order Rodentia; family Cricetidae; genus Onychomys; species Onychomys torridus. The sequence goes on along the minus strand of NC_050451.1, from coordinate 7,408,793 downwards.
GCTGGTTCTAAGGGGCATTCCCCACACTCGCCAGGGCCTCAGTGGGATCTTCCATGCCCTTATTTCCTCCTTGCCCTCTTCCCGCCCAGTGACTATCTCCCAGATAAGCTGCCTATACCTTAGCCCTCACCTCAGGCCAAAGCAAAGCCTTGCCTGCTCACTGTGACCTCACAGCAAAGTCACTGATGAGAATGGGTGGAGAGGTGGTTGGTGTGCTCTTTTTTTTTATACTAATTAAAATATTTTAATATGTAGTCTCTCTTTTCATTATTATTCTAATAACTTACCATATTTAATCACATTTTATTATAATTGGTAAAGCATATTAATTGTGTACATATTACTGGATTCACTGTGACATTTCCATACAATGTGATTCATTAATTTTAGATGGAGTGCTCTTTGATGGAAGGCTTAGGTAGAGTGGGGCCTCTGTGAATCGCATGCACTTTGGCCATGGCCAGGTCACTCCCTTTCCACCCTCTCCCAGCTGCCACAATCAGCTTATTGCACCCGCTGGTGTTCCCAGGTGCTTCGGTGCTGGCTTTCAAGTTTTCTGACTGCAGCCACCTTGCTCCAGATTTCCCATCAAGCTGGTTCTTGGAGCAGACAGACCTATATTCACACACCTCAGCTCAGGATAAGTACTGTGCATTGTTTAGAGAGAAGATGACAAGTTGGCCCCCTACTCAGGTCTTTGGGCTGTGCCTTAGCACCCAAAGTATGGACCAGCCTCCATACTTTACCTCTAAGGACACAGTAGATCCAGCTAACATAAATCTCACACTTTCAGGGGAAGGAAAATCTCATGGTGGAGCCCTTCCCCAACACTGATAATGGGAACTCACGGAAACTCTTGGCCTTCTTCCTGGCTAAGACAGAAAGTCCTTCCCCCTCAATGTTTCACATTAGATTTGTTGAGTATTCTATAGGGCTGTCCAGTAACCATATACCCAGAGAGTAGAAGGCACAGCATGGTGAGGGGAAGAAAGGACATTACTAATACAAATGTAAACACTGGCGCTGCAGTCTTGTATTGTGCATACAGCCACACACATGCTGTCTACTGGACAACTCACTCCCAGGATTGGGTCAGGCCAAGTCTTTCTTGAATCTTACCTGCATGGGCACAATTCCAGGAATGCGGTCTTTGGCATCCTCTGGGATGTGTGCTGTCTTCAGGTGTGGGTCCCCAGAGAGCATTTGCAAGTCTGCTCCCAGCATCTCAGCCAAGGCCCCTTCTGAAGTCACCCTTGCATATCGGCTCTGCAGACCACTTAGTTTGGCAGCCATCTTGGCCCCCAATTCAGGGGAGGCATAGTTATCCGCTACTAGTTTCCCAGCTGTCTGTAGTACTGTGGGCACCTTGGCACGCAGGGCCACTATGTCCTGGGCTGTGGAAAGGGCCTCACTCATGGGAACAGTGATGTCAGGTTCCACACCAGCCAAGTCCCAGGCCTCCCCGGTGGTGGCACTCAGGGCCATCTGGGTAGGCATGGAAGCATATAAGGGGCTGTTGCCCACCTGGTAGATGCCCACAGAGAGTGCCCCTCCAGCTGTGGGCTCGCCAATGACTGTGGCCCGCTGTAGGTCCTGCATAGTGTGAGCAAAGGCCTCAGCTGCAGAACCACTTGTGTGGCTCATGAGGATGTAGAGATCCTTGTGGGAACCATAGCGCTGCCCGGCAACCAGCGGCAGGGTCCATATCTCCGTGATGCTAGATGTCGCCCTGTCAAAAACAGAATAGAGGTGCTGGCGGGGTTCTGCCTCGAAAAAATAGGAGCAGAGCAGAGGCACAGCAGAAGAGTAGCTGCCAGGATTGTAGCGCAGGTCAACAACCAGCGCAGCTGTGTCCACCAGCCTCTGCCACACCAGCCGTACTAGCTGAGGCCCGATGGCCTTCACTGTCTCTAACTCAGCCATGGCATCAAAACGCAAGTAGCCCAGCTGCCCTGGTAGCACATCTGTTTTGAACAGGGCCTCAATGAGATAGGAGAGTTCTTCTGGGGAGGGAACAGCAGGAGGTGGCAGGGGGACCTCCTCTGCCACCAGCTCACCAGGGCTGTGGAACACCAGCAGGCGATGATCCTCAGAAACCTCCTGCAGGTCAGCTGTGAGCTGTGAGGCCAGGGACTCCAAGTCCACTGCTGTGCGGTAGGCTCCTTGGGCCAATTTGGATTGCAGGAGAGCTCTGGCCTGCCTTGCCACTTCCGGCCTGGCATAGTGGGCCTCCAGCAGGTGACCGGTGCCTTCTACCAAGGTACCCAGGCTGCGATGGAAGTCCAGCACCTCCTGAGCTCTCTCTAAGGCCTCCTCAGCCAGCACGATGGCATCAGGCACCACACCACCACCCAGCCAGGCTTCACCATGGTTGTCGATGAAGGTGAGCACAGGTACCGTGAGTGCCAGGCCACCCTCTGGCGAGTCCAGCAGTGGCACCGTGCAGCTGTGCAGCAGGCTACCCGCAGTGATTTCACCTACCAGTGTGGCCCAGCCAAGGGACTGCATTAGGAAGGCAAACTCTTCGGCAGCGGTGGCAGTCCTGTGGCTGGTAAGCAGGTACACCCCACGCCGATTGCCGTATCGTTGGCCTAGCAGCTCCCTGTGGCTGAAGTGTTCCTGGGTGACGTTGGTGCGGCGATCATAGGTGGTGAAGAGGCGCACAGGGCCAGCCTCAGGGCCCCGGAAGTAGGAGAGCAGCAGAGGCACAGCAGAGGATGGCCCTCCAGGATTGTGACGCAGGTCCATGATGAGGTGCTCTGTGTCCTGCAGAGGCTCCCACACCTGGCGGAGCACGTAAGGACCCAGTGCCTTCAGCACAGAGGCGTCTGCAAATCTGTCAAAGCGCAGGTAGCCCACATTGCCTGGTAGCACAGACACCTGAAACACAGAGTCCACTAGCGCCCTCCGGGCAGCTTCTTCCTTGGGCACCTCAGGTGCGGCTTCTGGGGGGTCATTAGGCCCAGTCTCGGGCTTAGAGGAGCTTTCTCGGGGTCCAGTGGCTCTCACCAGGAGCCTGGGATCCTCTGACACGGCCTGCAAGCCGGCATTGAGCTTTGTCACTAGGTCCTCCTCAGAGACCACGGCTGAGTAGTCCATGCTAGCCAGGTGGTGTAGCAGGCCCGGCACTCGGTCCACCAGCGTGTAATAGTCCCGCAGGGCTTCCTGAAGTCGGAGGACAACCCCTGGCAGGGCACGGCGCAGGGTGAGGATGGCCAGCGCCTTTTCTAGGGCCTGCTCTGCAGGTGTCCCCACACAGGGCAGAACTCCACTGCCTTCCCATGTCTGGCCACCTCCTCCCAGGGGTCCCAGGGACCTGGACACAGGTACTGTGAGGAAGAAGTTGGACTGGCCTATCCTCAGCTTCTGGAGGTCCAGGGCACCACCCTCTGTCCGCTCACCCACCACGATGGCCCTGCGCATCTGCTTGAGGATGTAGGCGATGTCCTCAGCCACGCCCCCGGTTCGTCCACTGGTGAGGACTACCACATCTTTGTCAGCACTGTATCTCTCCCCTAGGACCTTGGGCAAGGTCCAGATCTCGGTGGTGGTATTAGAAGGGCGATCATAGATGGTATCCACGTGCATGACAGTGTTCCCAGGGTGCAAGTAGGAGATGACGTAAGGGATCCCAGAGATGTGACCACCAGCACAGTTCCGGAGATCTAGCACCAAGGAGGAGGTGTCCATGAGCTGCCTCCACACATGGGCCACCAAGAACCCCCCCAGCTCACTCAGTACCTCCTGGCCAGGGAGGTCATCTACTCGTAGGTAACCCACATTGCCCTCAAGAATCTCATGGTGGATGTTCCTCTGTAGCTGGGCCAGCAGTTCTTCTCGGGTGAGGTTGGTGAGTGTTGGTGCTTGCTGAGGAGTCTCGAGGGTACTGGGCTCATAGGAGATGAAGAGGCGTGGGTCATTCAAGGAACTCTGCACTCCGGCTGTCAGCACATGGGCCAGCGTTTGAGGGTCTGAGATGCCCAGAATCTCACGACTCTTCACAGCCTGCTCAATGGCTGCTTGCATTCCCATCAGGTTCTCGGGGAAGCAGTAGTTATCCAAGAGGACCTTGGCCATGTCCAGCACCAAGCTTGGCTGGAACAGGTGCTGCATGGGGCCAGCCAGAACACAGAGCAGTGTGCTGGACCAAACCAGGACCCATTCTCTCGTCATTGGGATCCCAGGAGCCCTGGCTCCTGGGTCAGAGCTCCCTTGACTGTGGACAGGGCTGGGGTCTTGCTCCCTCGGCCGCCTTTCTCCCTCGTCCTCCTTAGCAGGCAGACAGAAGGTCTGGGGCTCAACCTGGGAGTTAGATGTGAGGCTTCCAGCTCCGGTAAGCCTTTAATCCTGTCTAATTCAAGTGCGTGCACCAGGGGACTAGGAGGAAGAGGCCAGGGTGGTTTGCCCCGGAAGGAACACTGCATCTCATCTTGCTGAGCCACATCTCTATGGGATAACACAAATAATTGTGTTTATTTTGAGTTCCTGCCACATACTAGACCCTATGCTATGCTTTGCACACTCACAGTTTTTACTAAAGCCTTGCAAATGAAAGTTGTTAATCTATAAATAAGTATCATTATTTCCTACTACTATGGGTGACCCATGGTTTGGGAATTAGGCAGATGTAGTTGGAGGTCTGGGTTCTGCTATTGTTTATCCCGTAGACTTAGGAGAGTATCTTGTTAAATCAGTAGATTATGAGAGTTGTTGGGTGGATTAAATGTGAAAGTTTTCACAAAGCATTGCTGTGTCTGGAAGTTACCAATGAGGACTCTGTAACAAGTGTCATATTTTATTGCCATGGAGTTCAGTAGCTAATTGAGCCCACCATTTCCAGACAGGGACAGGTGAAAGACAATGAGAAGAGGCTGGGAAGGCTACCATCATCTCAGTGCCAAGGCCGAGTCTGGGGCCGATGTTGGCCTCAGGAATTGAAGTTTATTCCTATACCCTGCTTATGCTTCTAGGTACAATATAGGTCCCCCCACAAGTTTGCAACAAGATGAATGAAATGTCTGGATTTCAGTATATGGTATGACAGGTGACAGGGACATGGGGTCAATACTTCCAGGTCAGATAAGGTTAATTGTGAGATCTAATGAGCATCACTCTCTTTGTCAGTGGCTGGCTAAGGGCTCAGCTTCAGCCCAGCGCTTGCAGTGAGAAGTGAGTGGCTGTCTGTGGCCCTAAGTCACATACACAATACAGGTCATTCTCATACCGCAGGAGTACACCTGGGAGCCAGTCTCAGGTGCATTACTATGTTCCACCTTTTCCTCATGGAAGTGCTATGGATTTTGCTTGTGACTGACTTGCCCTGGATACCTAAAAACCTCTGCCACAGAGCCCACATCCGGAACCCCTGCTTTGCCCAGCCAGCCTCTTAGTGGGCACTGTTTAGTCTTTTAGCAGACATCCCTAGGCCAGATTGTAGCATGTGTGGGGGTGTTGTACAGATAGAGAGTAGCAGTTGGCACAGCCACTCCCCATTTCCACCTTCTGGCTTTTGAATTCTATCTAGAACATACTGGCTGGGCCCAGTGAAGAGCAGAGAGTCCCACGGTGTCACAGCCGGAGATGGTGGTCTTTGGGGTGAGGATGAGCGAGCTTACCCTGCAAGCTGGAAACCCACAAGTCAGTTTCTGGAAATCATTATCTTAAGATGTTTACCAAGTGGTTTACAAAGGCCGGAGAGGTCAATTAGCTAAAACAAACATATTTTTAGCTCATTAGGATTTGTTTAATACCCAAGTGACATATGGTCTCATCACTGCACTGTTTACAGCCAATAGAAATGAGGCAGATTTACTGTCAGAACCAGCCTGGGGTGGGAAGCCGCCGGCAGACACAGGGCCTCTCTGGGATGATTGAGTCTTTCCACCCTCCACCTGGGAAGCCTCAGCTCCAAGCATGCTGTCCGAGTTCCTCTGAGGGTACATATCTATCACTGCTGGAGCCCAGGCTAAGCTCAGGACAGCGAGAGGTGCAGACTACCAAGAATAATGCTCTTTTGGGGGGGAACACGTATCACAAAGATGCCCTCCAAGGATATGAGGCAGAAGGTCCTCATGTATACACACGAACAGCTGTCCAGCATGGGCTGCAAAACTACCTACAACCCTTACCGCTGCCTAGGGTACACAATACCTTGATTGGGTGACGTGAGATCTGGATCTGGTATTGTGACACACTAGTGCAAGACTGACAAGAAGGCCACAACATCAAAATACACTGGACATAAACAAGGTAAAGGAGGAAAGTTGATTCATGGTTTCAGAGTTTTTAGCTGCCTCCATCGCTTTTAGGCCAGTGACAGAACATGCTAGAACAAAGTTGCTCACTTCATGGTGGATAGATATGAGGGAGGGAAGAGAGCAAGAGTGAGAGAGAGAGAGAGAGAGAGAGAGAGAGAGAGAGAGAGAGAGAGAGAGAGAGAGACACAGAGAGAGAGACACAGAGAGAGAGAGAGAGAGAGAGAGAGAGAGAGAGAGAGAGAGAGAAAGGAGTAAGAGGGAGAGGAAAGAGAGGGGAGGGGGAGGGGAAAGGGAGGAAGGAGAGGAAGAAGGAGACAGAGACAGAGACAGAGACAGAGAAAAGGATTACTTGTAAAACAAAGTCACTTCCCGAAAACCCTCTTTTGGAGCTCAGGAGTTGTAAGTCGTCATTGGTCAGTATTTTGTCACAGCAACAGCGAAGTAAAGTGGAACCCCTTTTCAGGTACTATTTCAGGGCTGCCTTGGAGTTCTCAAATCTTGCTTCTTCCCCTGAAGCACATGGGCTCGTGGTTTCTTGGATTGGTCTAGCTTTAGCTTTTTTTTTTTTTTTTTTTTAGATTATAAAAAACCCCAATTACCTACCACGTCAATTATTTCATTTAAAATGAGTAAGTGGTCTGGGGAGATGGCTCAGTGGATAAAATTCTTGCCATAGAAGTACGAGGCCTGGCGTTCCAACCCTCAACACACACGTAAATATCAGATGGGCATGGTGGCTCACCTATAATTCCAGCACATAGAAGGCAGAGGCAGGGTCCCGAGAGCAAGCTGGCTAGTTAGGTCTAATCCCTGAGTCCAGATTTAAGTGAGAGAGCCTGCTCCAAGAGGGAGAGTGATGCACACCTAACACCAGCCTTTGGCCTCCACATGCATGACAATCCCTCCCCACATGTGTGCACATACATGAGAACATGGGTATATGCACATGCATACCATACCACATACACATAAAAAATGGGGAAGCTCGTGAATGCTCCAAAGCACACATGTTTTTTTTCTGGTCATTATTTATTGTCCTTGCTTTATAAACACATTGACCCAGAAAGTAACACAGACTAGAGGAGCCCCCGACCCCCTTCAAACCTGCACACCATTCAACATATCAGCTGTGGCAAAGGGGCTTCTACAGCCCCCATCAAGATGCTCCTGTTAGGAATTGTCAGCCCTAAAGGAAAAATCAAGTCAAGCAGACGCTGGTGAGAGAATGTTGCAGAGAGACTGACAGTGGAACGGGTCGGAAACGTTTTTCTGATGAGCAGGGATGTGCACTAGCGGTGAACTGTAAGCGTCTGAGCAGGATGTGTCCAAGGGAAGCTGAGGCTGGTGACAAGCACATGGCTGTCTGGAGTGGTGACGATTTACGAAGCACAGACCGCTATCAAAAGAGAAAGTGGTTCTAAACAGGGTGCTGTCTGACCCAGGACAAACCACCTGAGGGGTCCTGCTCAGGTATGGGCACAGTCTCCTCATTAAAGGCGGAGCTGGGACAGTGCAGGGCAGAGAGTGGCACGTGTCCTAACTGTCTCCCAAGAAGCTGCCAGGTGAACACACCTGGCTGGCCTTTGAGAGATGGATGGTTTTGCTGCCTATGGCTCACAGGTTGGAGAAACCCTGTGGGCTTCCTTGGCACATACTGGGGCAGAGATAACAGGGTCATCAGACCCCAGGGCAGATATTCTGCAGCAAAGCCCAGATTTTGTCTGCCTAGAAACCTCTCCCAGAGATCTGTCCCTGTGTTCATGTGTCTGGCACATTTTCTTGGCATTCTTCAGCTCTCTCCCCTTGTTCCTGGCACAAAGGAAAGGCCAAACAAGAGGTAGAAGATTGCCTTTCTGTGAGCAACATAAGGCCAACACTCTCCTTCTCTGGTTTCAGCATCTCCATGTACATTGCAGTGACCACTTTACCAAAAACAGAAGGTGTTTTAGGAGCTGTGTCCAATGTAGCACTGGAGATGGGTTCATCAGCCATGTAAGTGGCCAGAGGATGGCCATATTGTGTTTCAATCCATGGTGGTGGGTGAGCAAGTTTTGACAAATGCTATGCAAAAATAACCCAGTGGCAGGAAAGCCAGAGACCCATCTCGAGTCTCTCCTTGTGTGTTCTGTTCTTGCATACTGCACAACATCAGTCTGTTCTGTAACACAGGGCGTGTTGGCCCTCCAGAATTGACCAAAGCAAGAGACTTATGGTCTCACCTCCAGAAGACTCATGACCTTAAGTGGCACAAGCAAGAAGGATGTCAGATTCCCATGCTGGGCCTTGGCAACTGTGTGACAGGCTGTCATGCGTTTAGGGGTGGAGATGTTGAAGATAAGAATGTGTTTCTGGAAGGGGAAGTCCTCTGAGGGGCTGGTGAGACAGGATCTGAAAGGCAAACACATGCAGAGGGGCACCTGCCTGGTGTCCATTTTTTATGGCACTAAAGTCAAACTTCATGGTTGTCTGTAAGGGACCCTGACCCCAGCTGGAGTCCTTGGGTGGGAGATGTTCCCCTGAGCCTGGATTGTCACTCTCCAGAGCTAGAACATCTGGTAGGCCAGAGTGGGTGGTGCTAGAGTTTGGGGTCTCTCTCACAGGTGATGGCACTTGGGTTGTGCAGCTAGAAATTGGGAGAGGGAGTGGGAAGAACATTGGCCTGAGGAAGGAGAATAGAGGGTAGGTGGCTTGTGAGTAGGATTTGGCTGGAGAGATGGGCTTCTGAGCATGACAGTGGTGGACAGATACTGATAGAGATGCCCTTGGACACTAGGTGGAAATACCCTAAGGTTATCTGTCTCCTGGAGAGAGACATTCTGCTCTGCTCTGACACGTGTATGTGGGAAGGAGTGAGGGTAAAGTTGGGCAGCTATCTTCCAGCAAACTGCTGTCCATATAGTTGCTCATGCCACCAGCACACATGTGTCTGGGAAACCCTACACACACACACACACACACACACACACACACACACACACACACACACGCCTCTACATACAAATGTGCTCACTGACCCCAATGTGCAGATACCACACACCTTTATCCTGTGGAAGCTCCATGCCCCTCTCCCCTGGCTCCCCTACCTTAGGGAAAGTGAGGGTAAATCTTTTAGGGGCTAATTAGGCAGATGGGCAGGGCTGTGGAACTGGAGAGACCTCAGCTGCGGCCTTATGGAAAGACACATACCAGATATTAGACTTGAATTCTAAGTAAAACTCTCTCTCTCACACACAGAATCATCCCTAGGACCTGGAGAAGACATCACCAACCAATCACCATTTGTGAACAGCGCTGCCACTCCATGCTGCCTGGCATGTCTCAGGAATGTATCTTTTCTTCAATTCTACCAATAAAGAATAATACTCCATTGTGTTTTGTGTTAAAGCTGTTAATTGGTTCCATGGAAACATTTAATGTAGATCATTGTTTTAAATTATGTGGGAGCATCAAGCCATGAGAGTGGTCCAGACCTTTCCAAGTCCCTTGGGGATCTGCCTGGCCAGAGGGCATCAGGCTCTTCCTTACCCCATCCAGTCCTATGAGCCACCAGGAGAGTCAGATGAGAGGTTGAAGCACAAAAATGGGAATCCTGTCCTCCCTAGGGGACACACTACTTAAGGAAGCTGGCAGGTGTGGGCAGAGTCAATGGCAGTAGATGAGCAACAGGGCCAGGAATCCTCACCAAGTAAGGCTGGACCTCTAATCATTTCAATGCAGGTCACCAAGGAAGGAAAGGAGGCAAGTTTAAGATAGTTAGCCAACAGCAGCACATTTGATCCCAACAAATTCAAATTGCAGCCTTGTCTTTGGTGGGATCCTCAGGCAGGAGATGTTCCTGCCTTGGCTGCTGTCCAGACAGAGTAGATAATTTCAGAGGCCCAAGTCATAGGCAATCCCTCCCAGATGGTCACAGAATTGAAATAAAGGCAAGTGGCCTTGCATGACCCCTGAAACATATGAGTAAAACATATGAAAGCAGCTCAGATCACAGTGAGTGTCAGAGGGCTAAGTTCCTAAACTGCCCCTCCATTCTGTGGTTGCTTGGGGATGTTTACTCAGGGGCTGGGTTTTGTCAGAAACCACATGGCCACAAAATGAGCATGGGCATGGAGCAAGCAGGTCATGCTGGGGCACAGCAAGTGCTGGCTGCGGACCTAACTCAGCCCTGCCTGGCCTCATGCTGGGCCTTCCATAGCTAGTGACTCCTGTAGCACACAGTGACCTGCTCAACTGCATGGGGCACTTGGGAAGGTCCCAGGCTTTAGGGCCCCGCAGACTCAGGGCAGACTCCTACTGCCCGGTTGCAGTAACTTGCTTGCTGAGGCTTCATTTCTACAACTGACAATCAGCGCTCAAGATGCACATCTCAGTGGGGTGTGGAAAATATCATGACGTGAAGGATGGAGCCCACGTCTTCCTTTACTTCTTCACTTCTTGGCTTCCTGGACCCTGTAACTCCCATGATGCTCTGCACCTCACCTGCATCTTCTGCTAGTTTCTGCTCTCCCCCAATCCTCTTTCCTCCCCTGTCCTATTCATCATCTTTCTGGCCACCATCCCTTCCAGGGTCTCCCACTTTGCCCACAGACCCATATACCCCAGTCACTGTCAGTTCAGCAGAGGAACCCACTGGGAACAAGAAGGGAAAGTGATTCTTTCCCCACTCCAGGATAGTTCCCAATCTGCTTAGCCCCCATCATGCCCAGGGGGTGCAGGATCCTATCAGGACCTCTTTCCTGTGGTTCATCCCCACCCCGGGTGGCTGCAGGGACTACCTGCACCCACACTCTGCCACACTCATTCCCTCGTAGTGGTACTTGAGGGTTGGCACCCCCATATCATCCTTGTAGAGGATGGAGATGGGACTCAGTTTGGTGGGAACACAGCAGGCTTTGCCCACCTTTGTGGGGAACTTGAGATGCACCAGGGTCTGCACAATGGCATGTTTTGTGGGTGTCACATCATCAGCCAGTGGGAAGAAACAGCCTCCTTTACACTCATAGGCATCATATTCCTTGGGGGCAATGATCCAGCTGTCCCAGCCAATGTCCTCGAAGTTTACCCTGAGGGACATCCTCTGGCAGTGGCTGCTGGCCCCGGTGCTCCTCTTCCTTCTAGCTAAAAATAGTCCCACAGCTGTGTGCCCATCTACTTCCTTGTCCTCCTCCTCATGGCTCTCACCTGCCTCCTGGTAGCCAGTTTTGGGTGTCTTCACAAGCACCGTTTCCTGCTCATGGCCAATCATCTCCTTCAGCTCCAGTCTAGTCTCCTTGGTCCCATTGCTGCGGTCATTGGAGAAGACGACAAAGAAGGGCAGGTTTTTGGAGCCTGGTGGGACACTGATGTCCAGTGTGTCACAGCCCTTCCTATGGCTCGCCACTGTTACTTCTAGCTTATTTTTGTTAGTGGTGGAGTCTGCCCTGACCCACCGCTTCACAGCACTCGATACTTCCAAGGTCTCCCAGCCTTCAACCTGAATGTCCTGAGATACCAAGAAGGTCCTGGTCCCCAAGACACCATTCCAAGTGTCCTCTCCATCCAGAACATCGTAAACAGCCATGTTTCCTTCCAGCCCATGAGTGGAGTCCACATGATTTTGACAGGAGACATAGAGACGGAGCTCAGCCCTGGTGATCTGCTCGTGCCTAGGGATGGAGATGTTGAAGAGCAGGATGTGTTTCTGGAAGGGGAAGTCGTCTGTGGCAGCTGTTGATATAGCATCTGAAAGGCAAACACACACACAGAGGAGCATCTACCTGGTGCCCATTTTTATGACACCAAAGTCAATCTTCATGCTTTACTATGAGGGACATCTAGGACACAGATTTTGCCACTATTGTCTCTACTCTGTATCAAGAGCATTCGAGAAGGTTCTCTTAGGATTTTCCAAGGAAAACAGAGGCAGATACCTTCAGTTAGGGCTAATCGTGTCTACTATTTATTGAGTACCTACTGTGTGCTTGGCATTACACTATGAGTTTGGGAGAATATTGTTATTATTCCAACTTCATACATGTGGAAATGGTATTCATAACTTTTTACTGTTATAATACACACAGGGAGTTGGCACCCTCATCTAAGGCAGGCCAGAAAACACATTGTCAGCTTTAGAGTGAAGATTCTACAGTCCTGGCTGGAGGCAATGAAAGTCCATATTTAGATAAAATTAAAAATCGCAGCATTAGAGTGTTAGGAATTGTGTTAATAAATTCCATCAAAAGTGAAAATGGATTTTTTTAGAGGAAAAAAATATTTGTGCCCCAACAGTTTTGTTAAGCTGGGCAAACATGGGGATTTTCTTTTAGGCTCATAAATATCTCAGTGTCCCACTTCTGGGTTGTGGCTTGACCATAGACACTGCCATTTGTGAGTCCCCACCCACATGCCACATGCATTGTCCTTGGGAGACATGTTCTGATAGTCCCAGTGGATGCTTGGAAGTATGAGTACAGATATTTCTAAGCCCTGCATAGTGTTTCACTGAGAAAGAGGCATGGGTTCTCTCAGATTAGGGGGACTCCTGTATGCATCACCATGAGCAGAGACCCATGCTGTGCTGAAACCTAGCAAGTGGTCTAAAGAATGGAAGCTTCAGTCATGACTCTGTCTCTCATTGAGCTTGTATCCTAGGGAAGTCTGAGCTTCTTGGTGCCTCAATTTCCTCTCTTGTAGAGTGGGGACCATCTTACCCACCTTTAACAAGGTAGCATATGGGACTTACAGGCCAGTCATGAGCTAAGAGCTGATGCTCAGTTAATACCTCTGTCTCCCTCCCAACCCATGCAAGCCCAGGGCTGTGACAAAGCATGTGGCCCTTTACTCAGGCTCTCTGTGGTCCCCTCACTCAGCGTGGATGCGCCGTTCCAGCTCCTGAGTAACATGGTGAATGCCATGACAAGTCAGAACAGTGAGAACTGTGTATTGCATTCATGGCCTGAGGTCACCTTACTGTGGGGTACCTCCACAGTGGCCATTGGACCACTGTCAGACATGAGAAACCATGTGCCTGCTGGGATTAGATGGATGTTTCCTAGGTCATGTGTGTGTGTGTGTGTGTGTGTGTGTGTGTGTGTGTGTGTGTGTGTATGTGTATGTTGTTGATGTTGCTGCTGTTGTTGCTGCTGCTAGTGCATATAATAAATGTATTGAAGATATATGTGTAGGTGGGTTGGTGTCTCTAAGCTCCACATTCTAGCCCATGGAATATGATAGCCCATGGAATAGGTCCCCATAAAAACTAAACAAAACAACAACAAAATCTCAGCCTTTCCTTAAGTCATAGATCATAGACAATTCCAGGTCCAGTGGCCTACAGACTATATTATATAATTTTTAAAAAAACAAATCCATGTTTTTTTAAAAAGTGAGGCAAGTTTCCTTGAAGCTTCTGTTGGACAGCCAGAGAACTTAGCAGCACTGAGCATGCATGGTAACCACAAGTGTCCTTAGAGAGGCACACACTCTGCAGGCTGGCCACATCTGGCCAGGGCTGGCTGTGGCCCTGAAGTGGGACCCTTGGGCAAATCTCTGGACCAGAAGCAGGGAGGTCCTGGGCTCCTGGTCCTGCTGAGTGAGACGCCACAACAGGATAAGGGGAGCAGGATCTGTGCAGGAAACAGGGCCAGTGACATGACCTCACAAGTGGGCCTGGCCTGGGTTCCCCAGCCCTAGCAACCCCAGCTTTCTGTCCAGTAACCTGTTCTACCCAGATTTTGGAATTCTGTGACTTACCAGTTACCGACCTCACCTCCATGCTTATCTTCCAGTACTCCTAAATCAAGGACACTTATATTTAAAGCATACTGGACATGCCTTCTGTGTGGAGGATGACTACATTCAAAAAAATAACTGAGATCTCTTCTAATTAACATTTTGAAATCTAGGTTTAAAGTCACTTTATAAGAGAGAAATTGGCTTTCCTTTAAAGCTGAAAAAATACAGGTTTACTGGAGCTAAGTGAATGATCCATGTCTAAGTCCGAAGGGGACAAGAGGGGAACGTGGAAGGGAGAGGGGAGAGAGAGGGAGGAGGGGGAAGAGAGAGGGAGGAGGGGGGGAGAGGAGACACTTGAGGGAAGTGGGGGGGGGGGGGGAGCAGGAAGGAAAGCAAAGGAGAGGGAAGGCAAAGGAAATGCGGGGGAGAGAAGAGGAGAAAAGGAAACAGACAGAGGGACACAGAAGCCTGGGATCCTCGATACCTGCTGGGTTAAATGTGGCCATGCCCCAGGGGAGGAGCCAGGCTGTCCATCAGATCCTTCCGTGTTGATGGACAGGTCCCATGATTTGTGCTGCCCTGTAGGGAAGCCATTAGGCACACACAGAAGTTGAACTGTGTATTTGCATTTTCACCCTGTTTGACTGTGATTCACTTTAAAATAAACTTGAAGGTCTGCCTGTGGTCAGATCACCTCACAGAGCCATTTCACTGTGGGGGTAGGGCGCCATACATCCCACCCCATAGAACCCTCAGCATTCACTATACCTTCAACACTGAAACTCCGGACGATGTTGGAGGCTGGAGTGGATGACTTGTCTGTGGTGTACCTGTTGTACAGGTCAATCATGTACTGGGGTGGCTCCACTCTGGTTTTGTCCTGGGAAGGAATGCCGCTCAGGTTAAGGCTGCGCAGGAAATCCACCTTCATGTTCTCCAGGAACATCTTCAAGTCAAAGACGCCCTCCTCTTCACCTCCAGACAATCCCAGTGAGCTGCGGGCGTTTCCCCCCGGGGATGCCTGGACCCAACTCTGCAGTGGCTTCTGGTGTGTGGGACAGACCAGCAGGCACAGCAGGAGCAGGGCCACCCAGAAGGCCCCAGGGGACATCTTGGGCCCTGAAGGGGGGCTGCAGGGTTGTGGTGGTGTGTCACCAAGCACAGTGAGGAGCCCAGGAGGAGCGGGCCCACATTGTCTTGCTGACTGCTCAGCAGGGAGCGTGGCTGGCTTAGGTTCTCCCCAACAATCTGAAGGCCTCCCCGCTCCTTATCTGGGTGTGGATGCTATGCTCGGACCTCTTATCTAAGGCAGCTCTCTTTAATGAAGACTGTATAAACATCTGACAAGCACAGGGCTGGTGGGAAGGACGCCGACTACTGTAAAGGATAGGCATTTCTCCGGGGGGTCATCCACCCTAATTAGGCTCTTTGTCCATTTCCTTGCTGGCTTGGTCAGAGGACTCTCCAGGCAGGGGGACCCAGACCCCCAGCCTCTGGACCACAGGAATAAAGAATCCAGGAAATGAGGCCAGGCAGTTCCCCAAATATAGAAAGCTCCCCGAGTACCCAGAAGATACAAACTTTGTGGGGGAAGGTGGGGTGAGGTATGGGCTGCATCAGTGTTAAAGAAGGCTGGGCCTGTGCTCTCAGACCCAGGCAGTGTAGCTAGGCACTGCCCTTTGAGGAAAGAGCTCCTGGGTATCAAGAATGGAGCATGCATGGGCCCAGCACGCTCAGTGTACCAGTGACATCTCAGCCAACAGATGAGGGCTCCAGTCCCAGCTCCATTGCTTATTCCCCCAAGCTGTGGCCTCTGCTCTTTCAGGAGCATAGAGGTAAGGACTTAGAAGGTGTGCTCGCATACACAGGCAGCCACTGCCAGCTCCAGTGCTGGGGCTGACTGAGCTAAATCTGGGGGAGGAAGCTCTGTGTCTAGGCCAGCTGCTCCTTAGTACCACACACATATACACCCAGAGACCCTGAGCTGCAGTACCGTCTCTGGTCTGTGTGGTGCTGGTGTGTGCAAGTGCACATGTGTAGGTGTGTGTGTGTGTGTGCGCGCACGCGCGCGCGCATATGTATTCAGAGGGTGACTTGGTTTATGTCAGTGGGGAGGCCACCTGGGATATACCTATCAGCCAGGAGACCCACACAGCAGTTGGGGTACACAGTAGCATTTGCGCAGTTCTGAGACTGATCCCATGCCCAGAGATGGTTTCCAGCCTGTGGAGGCTGCTTGTGGCAGCCCAAGGACAGTGTTTATGTTAAGAGTGGTGTCCCCATTCTTAGCTTCCATCTATTTCCACAAGTGGCATTAATTGTAACAAAGAAAGAGCACAGTTACAAATAATTGGAATGTGTGGTAGCCTACTCCAGGGAAGATGGGGTATGATGTTCTGTGCTGTTGGGGGTCCTGGGGACAGGGTACAGAGGACCAAGAATGTTCAGGAGGTTGCAGGATGAGCCATTGGAGGCCGTGGTCAGAGATCTGAGTGGGAAGGTGAACTGCCAGACAGAACTTGTACCTACCCTTTAGGGACACAATCAGGGCAGAAGGAAGGAGACAGCTGAGGAGACACTGCTTGGGGGTAGAAAAGGAAGTGTGCTGGGCACCAATCCATGTAAGACGTATAAAGGCTGGGGGAGATGAATAGAGCAAGTGCCACGCCCAGGAGATGGAGCTGAAGCTGCAGTGTCAGGGCCAGGAGCAGCTGGAGAATGATCTGGACAGTCTCACGATGTACTATAGCCTCTGGGGTCCACAGGTCCCTTCCACACTCAGAGGCTGAGCACAAGGGTCTCCAGATGGACAGTATGAATTCTGGGCAGAGCAAAGGGCGGCTACCCAATACTCTTTTTAATAGTTGACAAAATTTCACTCCACTGATGACAGCACCGTATGGTATAGAAAGCTGGGGAAAGGCCAAACATAAAGGAGATAAAAAGTCATCTACAGGCTCATGGTCTAGCCATTCCCACTGAGAGTTAACAGTCTCAGATATGTACAGCTCTGTGAGTCCCTGCCAAACTCTGGTGGCCTGGAATGCTTTGGGGATTCGGAAATCTTCAGGCTGTCACCAAGTCATCTCACGACATTCTTGTGTTGAGGGAGAGACACAGCTGAGTGAACACAAGAGGCATATTTGGTTCATCCATTTATTTCAAGTGTCACTGAAGCCTGTTCACCCAAGGTGGGAGCTTTGATTTCAGCTGCCGTTCATGGAGGTGAGAAAGCGGTCACCTGAGTTTCCATAGCACGATTGCCCTAGGATATCAGGAACCCTTTCTGTCCCAGAACACACCACTCTAAGGACACAGCTGTCTTGCCGGCAGTTGTTTTTGTTTGTTTGTTTTTTGAGACAGGGTTTCCTGTGTAACAGCCCTAGCTGTCCTGGAACTCGATTTATAAACCAGGCTGGCCTCACATAGATCTGTCTTACTGTCTCTGCCTCCTGAGTGCTTGGATTAAAGATATATGCCAGCACGCCTAGCTTCCTGCAGTTCTTCGGAGACACACTCAGTGCAATTGTCCTTAGGAATAAAAATACATCCCCACGGAAGCTGCAGAGAGTAGCTGGAGGCAGGCAGAGCTGGGAAGGATTGCTTTCCAGATCTGGGCAGAGCTTCCCTGAGAACCTGTTTCCAGTTGGCCCATGACAAGCACCAATTCATTGAATGTTCCTGGCTTGTGACAGTGCCCAGTCAGCTCACTGTTTAGAACTGTAGTTCTGAAAGTGTGGTCCTTGGACCAGCCATACCAACACCTAGGAGGTGGTTAGAAACACAAAGGCTCAGAATAGATCAGAGAGTTTTGTGATCCTAGCAGGAAGTTCTGATGCATGTTCAAATTGAACACTAGATGTGGCTTTATTTGGAGAGGATCATGTGCTATTGTACACCCCACCCCCACCCTCTGTGTGTATGTGTGTGGGGTTGTATGTGTTGCTAAGCATTTGCTCTAAGTACAGAAGTTTTGATAGGAGAATTGTATGAGTCTATGAGTCTTTTACAAAATGAAACACAAAGAAGCAGTTGTCCCTCAGAATTAGTGGGGAATGAGTCCCAGGGTTCCCTTACATATACCAAAATCTGAGGATGCTTCAATTTCTGTCATGACATGGCCTGGAAAGACAGATCAGCAGATAAAAGCACTTGCTGCTCCTTCAGAGGAACTGAATTCAATTTCCATCACTCATGCCAGACAGCTCACAGTTGCCTGTAACTCCAGCTCCAGGACATCTGATGCTCTCTTCTAGCCTCTGTGGGCACCTGCACTTACATGGTGCATGTGCACCTGCGCACACGCGCACACACACACACACACACACACACACACACACACACACACACACACACGAATGCACACGTAAATGAAAACAAATATTTAAAAAGCATAAAACAACAAAGAAACACAGAAATGAAATAATGCATATTTTTGTTGATAGATGAGGCAATTCTTCTGATCTAATCATTATAGTGTGTATATAAATTTAAATGCTATGCAGTACTTTGGAGATATGTGCAATTTCTATGTGCCCACTGACAGTCAAAATATATTTTAAAATAAAATAAAATCACACCAAGTTGTTATATTGTACAATTTAGAGAAAAAAAACCCTACATACACAGTACAGAGACAGTTTTTTTCAAATATTTTCAATTCCAGGGTGATTGAGTCTAAGGATTTGGAATCCACAGACACAGCTTTCCTCCTGGTCTCCCAGCCAGGCCTCCTCTTATCCTTCTTGATATACCATTGTCAAATGCTCAAATGCAGGTGGCACCCACAATGCCCTCCTCCAGCCAAGGCCAGCTCTTCCTTCTCTGACCCCACAGTTGCCCCGCCTCTTCTGAAGACCCTTTCTCATGCCTTCCCACCCACACCCCAGACATCTGTAGGCTTCTCCATCATATCAGCTCCATCTACAGTCTAGCTACAGAAGCAGCATTAGGTATGGACGTCTGGTGGCTCTCATGGTATTTTATGAATGGCATATACATGCAGAGGCACTTATTGGAATGCTTCAGACCAGCCACCTGCTTTCACCAAGATTCTGTTTTCACACTCATAAAAACAGAGTCAAAACTTCTCAAAGCCTGGATTTTGGTCTGGTGAACTACTCTCTAAGATGCTGCAGCCTTCCTTTTAGAGGGTGTATAAGTTCAAGTACATAGCCCACTGAAAGCTATGAAAACTCCTCTCTTCAGACCAACACAGGCTCCACTGAGTGACCTCAGGGACCCATGCATATCTAGGCAGTGTTCTAGAACCTTTTGGTTCTTGAGACAATGCAATGTTATGTTTTGGTTTTAAGGAGAAAGACATAATTTTGTACATATACTCATCTTAGACCTTGCTTTGTAGTGATTGTGTTTAGTCACTGAGGCAACCCTTTCTACACTCATAGAAGGGGCCACTGGCTGGGAAATTCATGGGTAGTGCTGGCCATGTTGCCCTTGACTCAGGCAGCTCTCAGCACCAAACCTGAAGTTGCCTGTGGCCTTCATAAGATGCTAGTGATCATATTATATTTTGTATGGTTTTTTTCTGAGACATTCATTGGTTGTTAAGTTGCAAGGCAGTTGGTGACAAAACAGATGACACATATGCAATAAAGGCTGCTGTATAAGTTAGAGAGGATCAACAAGCTCCTTCCATTGCAGTGGGGATATCATCATTTACATGTCCAGTTTACCACACCTCAAAGACTGGGCCTGTCCCCCTGCCAATGGCTGGACCCCAGCCAGAGGCTCTCAGGTTGCTCTGACTCATCCCAGAAATCTAGAGACAAAGAGTTGGAGGGGTTGCAGGCCTTTGAGAATCTCAGTGGTCACCCAGGAATTACAGGTGCTGGAAGGAACTAAATGAAGCCACCACAGGTGTGGAAAGAGAGCAAACAGTTCCATGGGAAACGGAGTGACAGAGGTAACAGCAGGATCTGATATTTGGAACAACGGGTGGAGCCATTTCAAGGCCTAGTGTTTTATTTTGCTATTCATATAACTATAATCTACCATGTTTCAAAAGCATTTGCCCATGGCCAGCAAAGCACCAAGTCTGCAGGTCAGTTGGAGACATCCACACCGGCCACCACAGCTGAGAAGACTCAGATAAGCTGTGCTGGTGGGCATAGCCCTGTCTCTCTTGACTAACCAGCATGGGGAGCTCTGTAAGCACACGTCCTAGCATGCATGGAGCACCTCCAAGGATAGGGAATGAGGCTGCTTGCTGACAGATCCCTTCAAATGCCCGTCTCTCTCTCTTACTTACCCATTCTGGATGCTCTTGCAGCTCACCCAGACCACAATGCTGTCATTGCATTGCCCAGGCTTGTCAAGGCACCGGGGCCACCTAAGCAGAGGGCCATGGAATTGGGAGTTGGCAGTTCACTCAGGGGCAGCCTGGAAGCAGAAGTTGCTGCACATCCAGCTCCACTTCTCCAGGGCTGGACTCACTGAAGGGTTATGCAGACAGCAGAACCCCACAGCCCCAAGGGAATGTGGTGGCTGGGTGGGGGTGGTGTGCACAGTTCCCCGTCTTACCTGCATTTGCCTTACCTGCATTTCCCAGAACATTACCTTACCGAGGACTAAACACAGCACACATGCTCCCGCTGCTTCTCAGCTCACTCCCCTCCTAGCTTTGGCAGTTTATAGGCCATGTGGTGAGGCTTTTGTCATTGTTATCCCCCCAGAGCCTGGCTGATGGGATTGTGGTGCATCTGCCTCAGATTGGACCCATACTCTCCTTTAAAAAAAACGCCCAGGCCTGGGCTTCAGAAATAACCACTGCAAGGAAGGCAAGGATCATGTGGAAGCTATTTATAGTAGGAGTCACTTGGGGTGGCTGTTTGTGATAGGGCTGTGGGGAGACAGCCTCGCATTTTGCAAACATGCAAAGGAGAAAACATGCCCTTCCAGTCCCTCCTGAACTGTGGACCTCCTGAGATAGTCCCTAACTGCTTAGGTCAAATCTGTTTTTATTATCCTGACTAAAAGATCTGTTCTTGTCACTCAAGACAAAAGCTGCCACAGACACCTGCCAATCATCTAGGCTAGGGATACGAGGCATCTCTAGGAATGTGGCTACCGTCCTGGAACCACTTCTCATTTTGATGTTAACCCAGGGTAGGAATTTACAGACTGAATAAGGGAACAATTGATATTCTGGACTGGGTGACATTCAGCTTTTCCAGACATCACTGTACCTTTAATTTATTAGCTTTCCATAAAAACACAGAACACTCACAATCTACAGTATACAAAGTATAATTTACAAAAATATAAAATCTTGGTTATTTTTTAGTATTCCAACATATTACTGTATGTGTTATTTCCATATGCATGTTCAAACTGCCCACACCTAACCTGCACTATTACCTCTGTGGGGAATGGGGTCAACTCTCTCCTTTGTTTTAAAATAGAGAATACATATACTAAAGGAAGAGACCAATCTTGATTTCATGTGCATACTGCATGTATAAAAGCATGGGTAGCGAACTGTAAGAGAAACACCCATCTATGCCGAGATTTAGGCCCTGTTTCTGGTATGTAGCCCAAGGGTTCTCTGATGAGTGCTTCAACTGCTATAGGGTAAGTACCCCAAGATTTGCATAGTCTTTCCAGGTTCTGAGATGATGAATGCATGGAGTCGACATTGTGGACACAGACCTTGAGAAATGTGGGTAGGGCTGATGGGCAAACTTCAGACCATAGTTAATTCCAGATTCCTTCCAGTGACTCAAAAAGTCTTCACAGAGCCACCCCAGCAAGGAAAAAACTGAAGAACGATGGCACTGTGCTCAGATCTTTCTAGGTCCCAGCAGGGTTGCCCATAAGCTCTGTCTAGCACCTGGAACTGCCCAGAGTCAAGTCCTGGCTCCAAGAATGCCACTCTGCAGGGCAGGGGTGAAGCTGGACTGTCTTCCGTCTTCTGTCTTACCGGCAGGCACAGGTCTCTACAGACATGTTGGGGTACACCTTCAGAACCACATTCCGGTTCTCATCCAGGAAAAGGACTCCAAGGGAGTTCATCTTGTCTGGAACACAACAGGGCTCTGGGATGCCAGGGACGATGCCTACAGCTCTGACGATACTCTGGATGGTGGCGTGATTAGATGGTCGTACAATCTGCAAGATGAGAAAAGACAGCTCAGAGCAAAGGGTTCACCGCTCTTTCTCAAATAAGGCCATGCAAAGGGTGGCCTGGAAGAAAACCCCAGAGCTGGACACATTTCCTCTAAAATCAGCTATAGGCTCAATTCTGGAACCTTAGGTGCTCACTTACTCTAGTCTAAAAGGGATGTCACAGCTGCTACTTGAAACTGGCCACTTGGGGGCGCCTGCATGTCACCTTCCTGGGAGCACCTGGAGCTGAGCTGGAAGGAAGCTTTTGCAAGCCTGCCTAGAACCATGCTTCAGCCCTCAGACACGCCTCCAGAGCACCCCTGGCTAAAATTAAAATGACATGCTTAAGCGTTGCTCGGGCTGCAGACAGGCATTTCAATATGCGCTTGACTCGGGGTGACAGGTGCAGCGTTAGGGCATCGTCTCATCTTGACATCTCATTAATTTATGTGGACAGTATGACCTTCGTTTTACAGACACAGATAACAAGGCTTAAAATGGCTAAGAATCACGATCAAGACGCCTCAGTTAGAAAGGGGCCTGGCTTGGAAACTGGCCACTTCTGAAAAGATGAACGCCAACAGCCAGGTCGTGGACTTCAGCTCTTGGCTGGCTGATCAGAGCTGTAGCGGACAAGAAGCCTTATGTTGTTGTGGGGCTGCAGGGGGTGGGGGGAGGGGCAGCAAGAGAAAGGCAAGAGCACCTGTCCGTGTGGGGTTCAGCCAGCGTTCTGAAAGTGGGCAGCGGCACGCCAGCCTGATAAAGTTAGCTGCTGTGAGCCCTCATCTGTCCTGGCCCCTGTGAATGCCTTCAGCTTCTCTCTACCAGCTGCCTCCTTTCCTCTCTCTGTACATGAATGGATTTGAGGGGAAGCCCCTTAATTCCAGACAGATTATATGGCCCACATCTGGCCTGCCATTTCCCACTCGCTCTGTTTATTGAGGTTCAAATTGGATTTACACACCGACTTTCTTTCTTGGAAGACATACCACAGCGGAGTCTGCAGAGCTAACCAAACAGGGGGAACTGCTGTAGGTGCTGAGGGCTGACACGGGCAGCCCACTGCAGCACAGGCTGCAGGATGATGGCTGGAGTTACCCCAGTCTGGGGGGAAGGGAAAACTCAGGGTCAGGAAGATAAACTAGTCCGGGACTGTGTATCTTTCAGATGGCTGTGCACTGTGAAGGCTGGCTGGGCTGTGGGATGGACAGACAGGGGGAGCCCACTGGGAGAGCTGTTGACACCAAAAGCAGTCTGATCATGGAGTTCAGACTACAGCAGGCTAGGAGAGCCTCGGTCAGGAGGGAACGTTGGATACCTGCCTAGTCCACAGGGAGGCAGCACCGACTCAGTCTCTGAAGACATCTGCTCTGTGGGGATGAATGCCCTTTCCCTGCATTTGGGAGGCAATGCCTTGCTTTTGAAAAATCCCAATTCAAAGCAAGGCATAGTGGCACATGTCTCCAGTCCCAGAAGCTGGGACGCTAAACAGGAGGACTGAGATACATGCAGAGAGACTGTCTCAGGAAAAAAAAAAAAAATCAAAGCCAACGTTTAAAAAAAGCACCACCAAACCAAATAAACCCTAACAGGCTGTGGGTCATCTCTGTCTATTCCTGCCTCTGCAGACAGGAGATGTATCATCTCCATTTTGCAAATGATGAAACAGATCAGGCAAACAGAGGGATGGCCAACAGGGCAGAGCCAAGTTAGAATAAGACGAGATCAGAACACAGAGGCCGTACCTTGGGCATGGGGAACTCGCAGGCCCCGGCACAGTAGTAGGCATCGAAGGACTTTGGTGAGATGATCCATTCATTCCACCCGATGTCTGCAAAGTCCACCTTCAGGTACCTCCTGGAGCAGACCCGTGGTTCATCCCACTGCCTCCTCCTGGCTTTCTGCATTGTCTTCTCATCAAAGTTCAGCACCTGTGAGGAGGTGGTGAACGTATCCTGGTCCTTCTTCTTGCGGTCTTTGCGCCCGGTGCGGGGTTTCAGTGCCCGGAAAGGGCTGGACCAGAACTCATGCTTGTGGAAGTGCTGGACATGCAGGGCAGGTGCTGGTCTCTCATCCAGTCCTGGCAGTTCATTGTCCTGCAGGGGTCCAGAGACCTGAGCAGCCCGGCGCACACGGGGGTCTGCTGAGTTGTTGGGGGCAGGGCGAGGCTCAAGGTCTCCAGCTGGAAAGGGATCGTATCTCTGCAGTGTCACTGCCACACTGTTGGGCTCTGAGATAGCCAGATCATTGGCATAGACAAGGATATAGGGCATGTGTGGGCTGGGCCTGGGTATCCCCGGGTCCTTCTCCCCAGAGTCCAGCTGGGCAGAGAGGAGCAGTTCTCCATCTCTTTGGGCAGCCTTGACAATCGATGAGATGTCCTTGGCCTGCCACAGGCCACGTGGTGGAGGTGCCAGGGCCATGGCCCCTCGGAGCAGCCCCTGAGTGGCCGTGTTCTGTGAGAGGCTTCGAAAGATTAGGTGCAAGTGTGCTGGTGGACCTGGGGTCAGAAGGCGGCAAGATGCATTCTTGGCTCGGGGCTTGCAGAATACCTCCCGTGCCCGGGGCCACTGTGGGGGTTCTGAATAGAAGTGGAAGGTGGCTGTGAGGATCATTTCCGAGTCTTGCATGGAAGTCAAGTTGAAGAAATACACAGGCTTCTGGTCGACCATTTCTGCAAGGGAAAGACAGATAGCAACCTGTTAGATTTTTTCTTGAAGTGCATCCTGTTCTTGGGTTTCTGCCCAGAGCTGGGGCAATGGAACAATTCCCATGGACTGGCACTTCCAAACAGGGCTCACTTCCTCTTCCTCAATTCCTGCAGTCCTGAAGGCATGAGGGCCTCCTTTGTTACCCTCAGTGAACTTGCACAGCTGATATCCAGAGGTAGGAAACTGTCACCATTCTATTGAGAGGAATGAGGATGAGACCAGAGGGGAAGAGGGGGAGTGGCAGGCAGAGTGGGGAGAATGGAACAGAGAGGGTGATCAAGACTCAAAGACTCCAAAGCTCCTGCTCTTCCCTCCTTGCCTCCCACTGGCTTCCAAAGGACAAAGAAGTGTCAGTGACACCTTCCTTAAGGGTTTGTGACAGTTTGGGTCAGATCCAAGACCTGCCTCAGGGCAGCTAGCTAGTCCAGTGTTTGCCCAGCACTCTATACTACGCAGTTTTTAAAGGCAGCTTCTGTTAAATGTGGTCATTCTTCTAGATGAGGTGAAATAAGGAGAGCTTCATTATTTTTGCGGCAGTCTTAGCACCTTTCAAGGTAATTTTACAGCCGGGCACAGAGGTGCCTGCCTTTAATTGCAGCTCTTGGTAGGCAGAGGCAGGTGGTTCGAGGTCTACAGAGTGAGTTCCAGGACAGCCAGGGCTACCCAGTGAGATCCTGTCTTGAAAAAAAAAAATAGTTTTTCAAAAGAAGTACAGTATGAGGATTACAGTAGGTCACGCCACTCCAAGGCTCACACTGCCATCTGGAGATGCACGGTCCAACTGAGGAGGGCCAGGTACATTCAGCAGTCACGTGTGTGCGTGTGCGTGTGCGTGTGTGTGTGTGTGTGTGTGTGTGTGTGTGTGTGTGTGTGAAGAAAGCTGCTGCTTCCGTTTTCCAGGGGCAGCAGGAAGCCCTTTCCTTCTCTCCTGGTTCTACACGGGGGTTCCCCAGGGCCACCTGCAGCCCCAGCCTTGATGACAATGCAAATTCCCTATAACGAGGAAGTCAAGGATTCAGAAGGAGAAAAGGTCTTTTTGTGGATGCCACCTTGGGATACTGAGGACTAGCAGGAGGCCAAAGTGGCTGGCTGGACTTCCCCCTTCTTGTCCAGCTGAAGGGGTGGGTACTGAGGGGAGCATTACACTCTCCGTGAGACAGGTTGGTCAGTCTATATGACACCTGTATCCAGAGGATGAGCTGGGATCAGTTTTCAAGAACCATTGACTTAGGAATGGAAAGGTGCTCAGTGGTTAAGAGCACTTGCTACTCTTGTAGAGGACCCAAGTTTGATTCCCAGCACCTACACAATAGCTCACAACTTCCTGTAACTTTACTTCTAGAGGATTAGATGCCCCACTATGGTCTATTGAACACCATGCATGCATACTGTACACATGCACTCGCACATATACAGAAAGTAATAATAAAAAGTAAATTTTTTTAATTCTTAAAAAATCCACCCACTGGCCTAATATTTTGTTTCTATTGGGAAGGAAGCATAACTCTATTGGGAATGTCCATGATCTCTTAATGGGCCTCACAAAGAAAAATGAAAGGGAGAAACATCTACAGTAGGCTGAGTAGAGGCTGAAGATGTTTCTTACTTGGTCCCCATGCACCACCACCAGACAGGTGCATCAGCCCTTTCCTGTGCTCCATATGTAAAGTGATGCTCGGTCTTGAAGACTTAAACCTGGCCTCCCAGAACTCTGTGGCTTTGAGTGTCATGACTTGGAGGCCCACATCCTAACTGGTACATTTAGGGGTTATGACTGTTGGGAAATCTGGAATAACACACACCTCAGAGGAGGTGTGTAGATGTGCTGAACTTTGTAGCTGGAAGCTACAGGAGTCTTTGCTCTTGGCCACAGCCTGGGGCTCCTGCACAGCATGTATGTAGGTGTCAAGTGGATAGCCTGGGCCACCTTCTGCCTCCCACTCACTGATCTGTGTATAGGGAAGCTTACTGGCTGCAGGACACACCTCTAAGCTGGAAAACAAGCTCCGGGCCCTAGAGGAGAACATCATATTCTAAACCTTATTCTTCTATTAGTTTCATAGGAAGACTAGAACCCTCGGCTTGTGGGATCCTTGGAGGATTAAAGAAATGGCACATGCCATATGCTTGGCAGAGGAGGTGTCCACAAAGGTACTTCCCTCACATTTTCCTGTAAAGGATCAAGGATGGCAGATTAAGGGTTTCCTATGCAAACTCAAACCTGCTCACTCACCACTTGGCCTCTATATGCGATTTGGCAGGTTTTATTTACCTTTAATCTAGCTCAGGTATTTTTTCATCAATTATCCCAATCATTTGTCCAGACTGTGGAAGAGCTTCCAGAGGCCAAGTGAGAAAGAACGATTCTACTACACTTGGCTTGAATGCATTTGGGTGGAGGGGGCTCACCCCTCACTGGACAACTTGCTCAAAAAGATGATCCCTGGTGGGAGATCTGCGGCCCAGATGGGTCACCCCTAACCCCAGTGTGGGTGTCCATGCATGCATGTGCCTGCATGCATGCAATGCAGGAGCTCCAGGCTGTGGCTGAGAGTGGAGGAACCTCTGATGTTTCCAGCTAAGTGGGACATATGGCACCAAGGAGCAAACAGGAAGTCCCTCTGTCCTATATACTGTGCTAGAACACTATGGCTCTTGTCTCAGCCAATGAGAAGACAGCCTCTCTCCTCCACTCCTCCATTTATCCACCCAGTTTCTCAATAAACATTTGCAAAAGGTCTGTGTGGGCTAAGTGATCGCCTGCTTGGAGTCCAGGCAGAGGCAGTCAAAGGTGCTTGAAAGCCTCTTGGGAACACAGAATGGCAGTGATCACAGTTATTCTTAGGGTCTGGTCACATTACAGCTTTACAGAACAGTCTGAACAAGCTGCCATACTAAGGGAACATTCAAATTGCATAGCACTCCAGTTCAGGTCCTTGCCACCTAAATACTCCATTCTTTACGAAGGCCCCACTTGGGCTTTCTGCCAACCTCCCCAACTAGATCTGTCCTCCTCACTCCCAGGTCCCATTCTTTTGGCCTTCCGATGAGTGGTACATGTCAGGTGTGATACTTCTTCTGCCTTCATGGCTCTCCTGATCCCTCAAGCCCCTTCCAGATCTCTGCTCCTACAGTGTCCCCTTTTGGCTTTGTGGCTGAAGATCCACTCAGCCCTGTCCACCCTGACTTTGTCTTCAGGGAACCCATAGCATTCTGATATGTGTCTGTTTATTACTGCACATCCCTCCAGAACACATACTCCTAAAGGGCAAGGCTTTGCCAACTAGACTTGACACTGTATCTCTAGATCCCAAGGTCTGGTGATAGCTGTTGTTCAGAAACGGATGTGAAGGGTGGGTTCTCGGGGCAGGCTCCGCACTGTAAGAAGACAGGGCGGGGTGGGGCAGAGTGGGCTCTGTTGCTTCAGTTAACAAAGGGGGAGTTCTTGGGTAACTAGCCTAAAGTTGAACAGCAGCCGAGAGGCAGATTTAAGGTGTGTCCCCAGGAGGATCTCATCTGAAACACATGCCCTTTGCTCTCCAGTGTGCTCTATTGTCAAGATGTGCCCAAGAGTCCATAAATACTATAAACATGGGTAATTTTAATTTCTGTATTTCCCAGGAAAAAGGGCTGCCTTGACTTCTTAAACAACCAATCTCTATGGATCTTTGGGGTTCTCGGGACCCCAACCTCTTAGTGGAACACTCAAGTTCACCCTGGTGACAGTGGGAATGAGACAGGTACCCCGATGGCCCTCAGCCTAAGAGTACCAGCTCACACATATGCACAGATGGCTCTGTCCAAACAGAAGTCCACCCACCCTTTCCTCGTTGTCCCTGGAACAGTCATCAGAGACAACAGAGTAGACAAACCATGCTGAAGATGCAAACATTTATGCAAGCTGGAGGTAGGAAGCAGAAGGCCAGTCCCTTGTCAGCAAAGAAGGAGGCTGGGCCTGAGTTAATTACTGATTTCAAGGGTCTTTCTGAGTAGGAGGCCTTACAAGCCATCCCACCCTTCCAACAGTGGTAGAGAATTCTCTGTCCTTCCATTTCTGGCTTCAAGCCAAGCCCAGTTACTGTTGGCTTTCTAGATGCTGCACCTGTCTCACCATGGTCTCCTTCTCACCTGGGCTTGACTGTAACAGTTATTCTAGAATTGTCAGCCCTCGATGTCACACATGCTTCAAAAGCATCATCTATGAGAAATGGAGGGTTAATATCCCCACCACGTAAAGAAGCCCAACAGAACCCATAGGAGGTGGTCATCTCCAGGGGCAAAAGTGCAGAGGCTGAGGGGCACAGCAGAGACCTCAAGGAAAGCTGCAGTTGGGAACAGCTGCATGCAGAAAATGCAGCCCCATAAGGTTAATGGCTATGTGCATATTTCTGTAGACATATGTGTATTTTTTTGTACAGGACTGAAATGATTCTACAAAATATTATTTTAACTCTGGTTCTCTCTGGATGTGTGATTAAGAACAACTTACATTTCTTACTGTGTTTAAAAAAAAAAACAGCCTGTCTTCCCCCTTCTTTTTTTTTTTTTTTTTGACACACTTTCCCTTTCAACCCCCCTCTCCTCCCCCCCCCCCCAGCAGGTGTACATGTGGTATATTGCTCCATTGTCAACAGGCAAAATTAAGATTCTCTGGGATTGGCTGAGTTCTGCTTATCTGCCTCCTTGGTTTCCTCCTAACCGAATGCTCAACAGCGCCAACACACAATGGACTGTCTCACTTCTGCATCCTACCTGCCCATGAACAGGCTAGGGTCCTCTCTGGTCCCCTGTCAGTGCTACTACCCTTGGGAGACCCTGTGAGCACCCCCAGCCTGTCTTTACCCTACCACACCCATCCCACTGCCCTATCCTGTGCTTCCCCCTACCTGCCCTGCCAGTTCATGGGCTATTTTGGGTGAGAACAACATTCTATGCATCTATCTATGTGTCCTCCAAATGAAATGCTTAGGAAATGACTGATGCTATGTTTTGGATTTGGTTTGTCTCCAAATGCAGGACATTTCATCTCCAGTGTGGCAATATTTAGAGGTACTGCAACCTTTAAGGGGTGGCATCTAATGGGTAAACATTAGTCCCTGGAGATACTTCTCATTAGACTTCACTTAGTTCCCAAGGGAGGCGCTGTCACGCTGCCTGTTCTCCCTGCTTTCTGCTTCTCTGTCTTGCCTCATGATTAGTCCTTCCCACAAGTTTTCCAGCACAACGCATCTGTTACCCTATGACACAACCCCAGAGTTTACCCCCAGAGCCGTTACCATAATGCTTTGTCTCCAGTCTCTCAACGTGAGCTAGATAAACCTTTTTTTTCTCCACGAGTTGCTTAACTTCTGGTATTTTGCTACGGTAACAAAATTAGGACAATCCACTGGACAATGAAATGAGCTTGACTTGGCAATTTTGACTGCTGGGTATGCTTGGGAGAAGGAGAAAACTAGCTCAGTATTACATTGCCAGGGATTGATCTTGAGATTACACACAGATCATTCATGGGGAGTATGGAGGTGAACCGTGGTCTAACCTGAACTTAGGGTCGTCAGCCTCAAAGGCTTTCCCTCCATAGATGCAGACTAATAGGGAACAAAGTGAACTTCACAGGGGAGGTGGATGGGGACAAGGAAAGCTGCTGTCGTCACAGTTAAGAGCTAATAAATTGCAAATGAGCACATACCAAGAGCTGTTCAAAGTCCTTGCCATATCTGAGCTCCTTTAAAAACATTATTAATCAGAAGGGGAGTCACAATTTAAAACTGGAAAGAAACTCTAAGTCATGAGAAGTGCAGTCCCGCGGCTGGACTTCAGAACTGGGATCAGGATGGTAGCTCATGCTCAGAACCTGGGCCAGACAGCAGGATGTGCCGGCCTGGGAGGCAGCAGAAACCTGTCTCCTTGGAGCCTAGGGGAATTGGTATGCTCCGGGATCAGGGGTGGAAAGGGGTCTAAGCCCTGCTCAAAACGCCCCACAGACAGATCTTCAAGAGGTAGGAGCATCTGAGGCTAAGTGTGAAACAATTTAGATGAATCAAGCAAAGCACAAGAAACCAAGCCCTGACTCCATGCCAGACACAAACCTACCTTCTATTCAATGCCCACCCTCTATAGAGACACAAGAAAAAGTGACGTGTGCCCCAGCGCACTGCCAGGAACCTGGGAAGTTGGAACTTACTCTTTAGTTTGTGTCAGGAATCCAAATAAAAGGTATTTTCAGACACTTCGGGACTGGACCAGAACTTGATTCTCAAGTGTGTCTGCCTGTTCCACCCTGACACTCTGCTCCCAGACTCTGGGCTTAGCTCTGATGGGGAGGTGGGGGTGGTATGTGGCAGTGAGAACAGCCGTTCTTGCATGGCGCATACAATAACTTCCTCCCCTGCCCGTCCTTTTGTCCTTGGCTATAAGCTGGATTTAAGGTTAGTCCCCAGACCATTTGTGGGGGTTAAAATGTCGCTGTTATTTGGACCAGGAAGTGTTACCTCCATTTGGTGAAAACAGACAGAACTGCACCCCTTGATGAATGGGCTGCAGCAGGTGCTTGTGCCCAGTGCACACGCTCACTTCTTGTGGCAGTGGTGACCTTGATGACCTTTCTCTCTCTGCTTCAAGGCTTCAAGGACCAGAGTTAATGGGCCACAAAGGTCAAGTTCAAGCCTATATGAACCCAAAGCACTCATCACAGTGCTTTTTGTTCTCGGAGCTACAACATGCCATGCTCGCTACCTAATTCAGCCAGGGCTCTGAACTTACGTTATCACTTCATTTCATCCTTCTTCAAGGCCGAAAGGGAGATACTGCTATGTACTGCCCATTTTACAGAGTACAAACAAGTCCACGTAGTTTTAGTGATTGAACTCAATCATGCCAAATGCTTCTTAAGTGGCTTAATTTAATAATGCTTCTCCAGAAATGAACTCCAGGTAGTGAATAAAAGGTACCAGGGAGGCCAGAGTTGGCCTAGAACCTAGGGGCACTGGCCTGGTTAGTATGATGGAGGATGTGCCTCCTTATGAGTGGCTCCCTTAGTCATGTTATGTCTGAATCCGAAGCCACAATGTTGCCCAGGGTGAGCAGCAGGTAGAAAGCCTGCACTGTTCTGCCTCAAAGTTGGCTGAGGTTTGTCCCTATCGATCTTGGGAGAGAAGACTGCCCAGAGAAGGATTTCTTTTCTGGGGAATGGCCTCCTCTCAGACAGGACTGCAGGAGACCCTTGCCCACATTTTCTGGAACACCATTCTCAAACCATGAGCAGTCACCATGACAACCAGGGGCTTCTCACCACCTGCTTCCCAGGCTACACTTAGCTCTCGGCTGGCAAGGGCTGCACAGCCCGGAAGTTAGTGGGCAAGGGCTCAGAGTGACCTTCTCTAAGAAGACGGTAGGGAGAGCATCTGCCAAGCTCAACCCTGACAAGCTCAAGTGGAAAGTGGTGATGTGGAGCATGGTCCAGGAGAGGGACAAGGTGCTCTGGACCTTTTCTGAAACCTCTCAGAGCACTCTGTCTGCTTGCCACCCAAATCATGCTTCCTACCTGGGCTCAGTGCTTGGTACTTCTACCAGTGCTGCCCTCTCATACAGCAAGCGCCAACGTAATTTAACGCCACGGATTGTCCTCCAGCCCATGTCCATCTCCATTCTGTGCCTAAAGCCATGTGCATATGCTGACCTTTGTCCAGCAGTTGTGGAAGTTCCCAGCGGCAGGACTGGTCTGCCACCCAGTGCCACTTTGGTCCCTACTGCAAGCTCTGGCCTGGTACAGAGAACCGAGTGGACTGTCAGTGAAAAGATGAATTAAAAGTCAATACAAGAAAGGAGAGAGAAGCGGAGCTGTAAAGGAGCAGAGAGATCAGACAAGGTTCCATGAATAAGGAGGACTGGGTCCCAGTGTAGACTCGACTTACCCAGCCTGGCACGGAAGCTTCGGACGGTATTGCCTCCTCCTGGCCGAGCACCCCGTCGGTTGTACTTCTCATAGAGCCTGAGCATGTGGACAGCGACCATGTCTTGGACGCCTGGGCCCAGCGCAGCTGCTGCGTCCCCAGGGGATGGCTGGGGGTCCTTGTCTCTCTGCAGACTGTCGGCTGCTGAAGGCAGTGAGGGCCATGAGGGGCCCCTGTGGCCGCAGCATGCGCCCCGCAGCAGCAGGAGCAGTGGCACCATAGGCAGCAGTTGGGACCCCAAACTGAACCTAGCAGGACCAGGAGCCATGGCTGAGTGACGACTGTGAAGGGTCTGAGCCCAGAAGGACAGACAGGGAGGGCTCAGGGTTGGCTGCGCACCTCGTCCGTGGCTGGAGGGTCCGTGTGGGAGGCGGACAGCCCGTGTGACCCGACTCGAGGTAGCGGGACTGGCTGTGGGCGGCAGCGCTGTGCGCGGTGCATCCACGCCGCCGCCGAGAGCGAGTGGTCACAGCTGTCGGGAGCCGCGTGGAGCCCAGCCGAGCCCGCGCCGGCGCGCTCCCTTGATTGCCTCACGCTGCAAACTTTGCAGCCCACGGAGCGGCGCCCGGGACTGGCGAGTTCGAGGGGCGGGGCGGGGCGGGGTGGCCGACGGCGCCTTTGGAGGGGAATCCGGCTGCGTCCCCACTCGCGGCTGCTGAGAGGCCGTCTGTGGCCCGGTGTGCTGTGCGTGCGCCCTGGTGTGCGGGCGTGCGCGCGCCGGGGTGTGCGCTCGCGAGTGTGGGGGCCGTGGGCGTGGGCGGGCGCGCTCCCTGCTCCCCCGCCGAGAGCCGGAGACCCAGCCCCGCAGCCGGCTCCGGAGTGTCGCTGCCTGCAGCTGAGCCGGGGCGTCGCGGGGCCTGGACGTCCTTTGGAGGGGGGCCCACCTGCGGGGGTTGTCCCTGCGATGACATGTTATGGCTATGTGGTTGGAAGATGACAGCTCCCCCATGAGGCCCCCAGAGGGGATGTGTGCCTAGTTGTCTCTGAGCCAGTTTGTGCTCCAAATGCAAAGGTGCAGCCTTGGGAACAGGAGCTCTGGGATTTAACAACAAAAGGGGTGTGTGTGGCTCCAAGCTCAGCCGACCTAACCAAGGCAGTGGAAAGCAAGGTCTTGATCAAAATACAGAATTAGAATTATCGGATTAACTGACCTTTTATTTGGCAACAGTGATTCCAGTTGTTGAAGAAATTCATCAAAAATCCTTATAAATCTTCAGACAGGATTGCTAAAAAAGAAAAGGGCATGCTTTCAATTTACTTTATAAAAAGTTTCAAAGCATAAGAGAGGGAGGAGGAAAAGCCCACACTTTTCTCAAAAAGAATTCCCAGTAAAGTGTTGCTGTAGGGCAACACTGACCCCTGCTAGGCAGCTTAGCCCTGAGGCAGAAGGTGACCCCAAAAGTGCTTCACTCTAGCAAAGCTACTTCCCCAGAGATAGAATTCAAGGTCCTACTGGGGAAAAATCTGGACGACTTAGCTGTTTTTTTCCTGATAGTATGCAAACAAGCAACCAATCACAGTGGCTAGAAGTAGAGCTTTTTCACAGATGCACACTGCTCAGTCACCTTCATTTGGAAGGAAGGTGTTCCAAATTTCCCAAAGTAAAATTTTTTGCTTAAACTACACTGAAATTACTCTAACGCTTGGTCCCCTGCTAATCGAAGAATTAATGAAAGGGAATATTCATTATGTTCAATATGTAATTGGATGTTCATGTGTTATTAAGCTGCTGAGTTGCTTTAAATATTTTTATAATTATAGCACTGTTGGTTCCCTTTATTAACTTGAGTATTTCATTTTGTGCATTTGAAAACATTCTTTAGGGGCAGAATTCAGCAGACTGAAAAAGGAGTCTGAACATTAAGGAATCTTGAAACTCTAAAGTGGTTATTAACCTTCCCAATGCTGTGACCCTTTAATACAGTTCCTCGTGTTATTTGTGTTGCTACT
Source organism: Onychomys torridus (assembly GCF_903995425.1). Classification (NCBI taxonomy): domain Eukaryota; kingdom Metazoa; phylum Chordata; class Mammalia; order Rodentia; family Cricetidae; genus Onychomys; species Onychomys torridus. The sequence goes on along the minus strand of NC_050451.1, from coordinate 7,374,083 downwards.
TCCTAGCTGTAATTTTGCTATGTTATGAATTGTAATAGAAATATCTATGTTTTCCAATGGTCTTAGGTGACCCTTGTTAAAGGGTCATTCGCCCAAAGGGGTTGTGACCCACAGGTTGAGAACTACTGCTCTAGAGGGAAAGCGAGGACCCCCTTCAAACCCACGATCTCTTAGAAAGCCAGCTCCTGGACATCCTCTGTGTTGCATGGCAATAGCCTCACACTTGTGAACCCAATGTTCCTCTTATCTGGGGACTTTGGGCTCTGGGAACCAAAATAGTTACTTTTCTGGGAGGGATCACAATGCAATCATTGAAAATTTCCTGGAAAAAGTTTCTGTCACTATGTAAAGCAACCCACTTATAACTTAAAAAAAATCTCAGACTGTCACATTGGAGTTCATCCTACCCAGAGCACCGAGATTCAGGCCTGTCATTTTTTTTGGAAGTGCTCAAGGGTAGCGTTTATCATGTATATGAATATATATCATTTTGTAAATTAACACACACTGTGTTCAACTTCCCATTCATATGTATGTAATTCCCAATTGTGCTGTAACTGGTTTCCCCAAAAGGTTTGCCTGGAGGTGAGAGTCCCAGCTCCTTAGCTGAATCTCTCCAAATAAATGTCCCGGACTGTTCTTCCTTATAAATGGCCTTCCCCCACCTCACTTCCCTCCTTTCTCCATGAGCCCCTCACTTCCCCTTGCCCCCCTTTTCTCTTCTCCCCTAGAATGCCTCTGACCTGTGCCAGCTGGGGGTAGCCTCTGCTCAGGGGTAGTTTTGTCTCTGCTGGGGCCAAACACAATCGGAGCCTGTGAAAAGGAGGGAGAGTCTGCAGGAGGCCGTACAAGCTGGGCTATTCGGATCCTTGTCCATTAAAGCCTCCGCGCCCTCCTTAACTCATTCTGGCTCCATTCAAGGCAGCTCGAGGGTCAGGCTTTAGCAGGCACTAAAACCTGTAGGGTACAGCTTCTCTGACATTGTTTCGAAAGAATTAAGGCATCAGCCAGGACGGCTAATATTTCTTGCCTCGTTTTATTGCTGAACAGCGGGGATTGTAAAGTTTCGAACACTGGAGCACTGTGGCCCCCTTTCATGTGGCCGAGATGATGGGATAAAAATGTGGTTGGTGAAGCAATTCAGATTACCACTGGGTCACATCCTTGCTAGCTCCCAGCTCAGCCCTCCAAACAGCACAGCACAGACAAGAAGCAATCTGTGCAAAGGCAGCTCGTGCTGAACAGGGCTTGAGCGTAGAAATGAGGCTAATTGTAGAACTTGCCAATGAACATGTTTTGTTTTTAATAGCTCCGGCTGCAGCTCAGAATAATAAGAATGGAGATGGCTGACTATGGATCTAAGCCTTCCAATCCCCTGCTTCCACAGCTTCCCACACAGTTATTTTGCTCTCGGGGGGACCATTCTGTTAAACTCAGACTCTTGACCTTATGGATTGGGATGAGGAGTGTTCTCTCTAGAGACAGGGTGGTAGTTCAGGGGACCTCAGCCTTCCATCCTCTGTGCCACACATTCTGGGGAAGTGGGGGTACCTTCAGCTCAGACAACAGTGAGAAAGAAATGAGGAACCCCTGTGATTGGAAGTTGCATGCCTCACTGTAGCAGGGGACAAGCTGATAACTCCAGGGAGCCAGGACCATAGGGTGAAAATCACTCCCCAAGTAGATGTCAAATGAAAAGCTCACCCTGTCCTTGTTTGATGGTACTACCCAGCTCTGTGACTGAGCCAGTTAGTGATTCTAAACAGCTCTGTTGCTCTGGGGCAGCCCCACAGGCCCTCTAAACCCTGGAAGTCTGATCGACAGGCTGTTCCACCTCCAGGACTATGTGCTGTGTCTGTGTAGGTGGCTTCTTGTCAACCCAGTCTTGAAAGCAGGAGCATCCATATGACCTTGTGCAGTCATTTAGGACTAGGCTCTTGTCCTATTTCCACTACTCCCCAGCTGTGTAAAACCTTAAGCAACTGAATCACTTTCTTTGGGCTCCCATCTCCTCAGCTCTGAACACCGACGCGAGCAGCACATTGTGAGGTTAATTGGTAAGGTCCTAACGAGAGATGGTAGAAGACTGCATTGATGACATTATTGCTGCTCTTTTGGGGATGGGCTTGAAAGAGGCTAGTGCACCTTCAGAGTGGACCCAGACCCTGGAAGACGTGATGAGAGGCTTTGCAGAGGAGTCGCTTACTGCTAACAGCTAAAAGGGACAGGACATGTTTCCTTGGTTAGCAAGCGTCAGCCCTCAAGAATGAGCTGTTGTTATCCGTGTGTCTGTGCGGTGATTCACCGCTCTTCATCTAAATTTCCAAAGCTCTTGGCCCTTAAAGGACAAAAGAAATGCCAGCAAGCCCCTGTCCCCACTTGGGGTATGAGCTGTGGGGCGCTAGAGACAAGGATCTCTCGGGGCCTCTCCAGGCTGCCAGGCCAGAGTGTAATAAATCTGTGAAATAACAAGCACAAAGGACTTTATAATCAATGACAGATTTTATTTTTGCTCTGGCAAAATCCATCCGTGGAGTTCACATTTTATGGGGAAATAACTACCCAGTCTGTGACTCCTCCTCAGCCCATATTCTCTTTCTGAAAGTCGGGAAAACTTAGAGGATCTGAGAACTGTGGCCAGGGAAGGCATGACTTCCCCTGGGCGGGGACCCAGCTCTCCCGGCACTTCCTAGGGTGGCGAGGGCCATTCATTTCTGTTTTGCTAAAATACCCGTGACATGTGAATAAACCAGGGTTACAGAACATTGTCTCAGACAGTAATCTGAGCCTGCATGGGCTCTGGTTTGATGAAATATGGTGCTCTCTGAGCAAACATGGGGATTGGTATTACTTCTCGTTAAAGCTGAACAGTGGGACTATTTAGAAGGGCTGCATTCATGCAGCCCTGTGGGGAGTGACAATTTGAAGGGAGCCGATTTGGAGAAGGCGGTGGTGTGTGTGTGTGTGTGTGTGTGTGTGTGTGTGTGTGTGTGTGTGTGTGTTTGAGTTGGCTAGGGCCAGCTAACTAAGAGGAGTCTGCTGGAGACGCAGCCAAATAGACACTTTGAAACTTTGCGACTCCTTTGGGGTTGTGTAGCCATCTTACAACCCCCAATCTTCCTTGAAACCTTCGATGGTCCTCTTTGAGAGACGAAGCCTCCATCCTCTGGCTGGCATTCAGGCCTTTGCCGTCTGTCCTGTTTGTCTTGGTTCAACCTTTTCAGTCTCTTCCTGTCGGTCCCCTCAGGCCCCAGAATTCACAGGGGCCACATTGCTTCTCTGGTCCCCCTCCCAGCCCCACTCCTGCTGCTCTCAGGTGACGTTGGTGGATGTTGTCACACACATCTGATGTCTCCCTGACTCTCAAGCCACTGACTGCCAGGGGTTTGCTGTCTGGCCCGACTATTGTCCACTGAGGGTTCGGAGCAGAGTCCCTCCTCAGGAACCGCTCAGCGAACTTACAGAAGAGCCTCCCCCAGTTTCCTCTCCTGGCCTTGTTTGTTCCCTGGGGGCCAGCCAAGTACATCAGGCAGAAGCAGGCTGGTGGCCCTAACAGCCCTGGGTGCCCTCATGCTCCAGGATGTCACAGCTCATCACGTTAGGCTTCTCTTTCTGGTCAAGACTAGATCCCTCCAGCTCTGGACAGATGTACACACCTCTCCCTTAAAAGTTCTCTGTTAAGTACTCTACATATCCCTTCTCATCTCAGTGCCAGTCTCTCAGACCCGAGACTATGGACTCTGAGGGTGGAAGGCCTGTGTGCAGGCTGGGACTGGTACAGTAGTGTCTACACGGCAGACAGCTGTGTCTACCTACCTCTCAGAGGTCCAGGGGGAAGGAGTAACGTAGGAGACTATGTCAGGCTCCGTTGAGGGTCCTGGACACATGGCAAGAGAGAGAGAGAGATCATGAACGGCGAAGGGCTGATTGCTAACCGACTTCAGGCAAAGGGCGTCAGGAGGTCTCACAGTAAAATATAAACCCCCATTTCTTGCAGATGATCCAGCTGAGGACTGGACCAGGTTTTAAATAGGAAGGTGACAGAGCTCCAGAGTTTAGTTTGTTGTATCAAAGTAAGGGGCCTGCCTGCTGGGGAGGGAGGATTCCTTGAGAGTTGGGGCACTGTGGTTGGTGTGCTTTCTTAAGGAACTTAAAACTCTATACCTCTATGACTGCTCTAGGCCCAAGAAGACCATATTCCTTTCCTAGGAGATGTAACTAAAACATGTATTTCTCACATAACCTACTTATATCTGTCCTCTGAGTTCCTGGGGAAATATAAGATCATGTTGCCTGCTAGCCTGGATGTGGAAGGACTGAGCCCACCAAAGAGGAAGTCACTGTGGACTGGTTCTCAAGGGCCAGGACATAGGAGTGCATAACTGGGATAGCTCATAATGGTACTGGATCGAGGGTAGGTGATAGATTTAGAAGGAGGGGTGGGTTAAGACAAGAGCACTCTCTTATGATGCATGGTTTGTACTATGGACAGAGTGGGGCTGATATGCTTAGGGATTGCCTCTTGGACACTTAGAAAAAGGAATGGCCTGCATTAAATGAACAAATTCCAACAATGCTACAGTAAACAAAAGAGGCATAGAACAGATGTGCAGAGAGATGAATGGGCTAGATTTGAAATGGTGTAGAGGGCAAGAAAACCACCAGCCTCTATGTTCCACTGAAGGTCTCAGGAGAATCTTCTCATGGAAAGTGACATAGAATCCCCTGGAAAGAGATTTGTGGTATGAGAAGCAGTGATGGCCTTGGCCTGTAGGTGGAAGCTCAGGCAGGGAGCTCTTATTACTGAACATTACTGTTAATGAAAGGATCCCAAAGCAACGGGGTGCTTAACTGTCCCTGTCAGGGCAGATACAACCATCAGGATAAGAGGCAGAGTAGAAGAACAGCCAGGACTCTTCACCCACACAGAGCTATGGAGATGCTTCATAAAAATGCAGATCCCTAGGGAACATGTTGCTGGGCAGCCAACAGGAGTATTGCTCCATTTATATAGTTAAAAATAAGCTAACGAGAATTTTTAAAAAGCCAAAGATGAAAGAATGAGGCAGAGGACAGTGACACCCATAAAAGCTACGATCTTCTGTTCAGAGTCAGATGGGGCAGCTTTTGGTCCTGGAGCCCAGGGTGGGGATGAGGCCAGGCTCCTGGAGGCGCCAGCAGGACTTAGCAGGGAAAGTTGATAATGAACGCTCTCATTAGAAGGGACCTGTGGTCACATATGCAAGTAGCATCTGGCCAGAGGGGGAACATCTGGGTACTTCAAGGACAGAGGAGCATAGAGACCAAGTTATGGCCAACACTGAGGCACCTCTAGCATGATCTTGTTAGAAGGAAGTTTTGTATTAATGGATGTTTATTCATAGTCAGCTTATTGAGCCCCAGAGTCTCTTCCATAGCCATCCCCTCAGACCTCAACTGGATAATTGGAACAGGAATTCTTGGCAGAGGCCAGTACTTTGTGCTGGTTTCTTGGCCTGTGGGATAAGAGCCTGTGCCATAGGGAGGCAAGTTGGAGCTTTGTGTGGTGGGATGGCGTAAGAGTTACTATAGGAGAGGGGTCCAAGAAGAAGCCTTTGAAACTGCTCTCACCCTGCTTCAGCCAGATCAACTAATCAAAACCAGTGATGTAATCCCCAGGGGAACCAGGGAACTGACTGCCATCCTTTGAAACAGGAAGTATACAGCTGAGATGATACTGGCAATCTCATCGTTGAATTCTTGAGTCTCTTTCTTACAGAAACACTGCAGAGAATGGCAGTGGAAGACTCTGAATGCAACCAGGTCTGGTGTCGACAGCCTGAGTTGTAGCAAACACACTAGATATGGCATCTTGGCTTAGGCAGAATGGTCTCAGGTCCATGGCATTGTGGCCTTTGACCTGGTCACTGTATCTACGTAATCTCATTCCAGATGGACTAAGAAGCAGCTGTCCTTCGCATGGATGTGGCAGGGATATAGCTCGGTGGTAGAGTCCTTGGCTGTACAGGGACCTGGTATCAGAACACAGTTACTAGTTAGTATATGCATTTCATCCTCTAGGTCCATGTTAGTTACCATCTCTGGCATGATGGGCCAAATGGATTTACGACATGTGAGTATTCTACTGAGCATCTTGTTGGTGCCTAGGATATCCTGAGTCAGCAAGAAATGGCAAGTACTTTGGAGATTCTGGTAAGAAAGGTGTGCTTCATGGAAATCTGGGGGCTTGCCATTTTAGTGAGGCTATTAGGTGACTAGTGTCCTAAACATGCTGGGTCATCTCCTCCAATGCAGAGGATACATCCTTTCACTTCTCATCCCCAAGAAGAAGACACAACCCCTGCTTGGTTACAAATTGCACCCTTAGGGACACCCATCCCAGAGAATCATAAAGCCTGTTGACTTGGAGTGAGGGCAGAAAAGGGATCTACAGCCTTTCTAGACCGAATAAAGAACAGGGAGCTCTGTTGCTTGGTGCCTATCAAGTCTTAAACCCTGAGCTTTTCAGGAGCAAAGACACCATATGGGATTTATGCCAGAGCCCAGTGGGAGCAAGTGTTGAAAGCAAGGCCTAGCTATCTGCAGCAGAAGACTTCATCTTATTTGAAAGACACAAAAACACAATGGGCCAGTCATGGGACATCAGATGATGGTGCAACCAGAAACGCTTGTCATGAGTTGTGTTCTCTTGAATTTACCACATCACAGGCTTGGAAAAGCCCAGTAATAATTCATCAAAGAAGGATGAGGTCCAACCAAGGTTGAGCAGGGCATAGTTTCAACAGTCACAGTTTCAAAGTATGATATAAAGCTCTAGCAGGGTGCCCAGATCTTCACCCCCACCACTGTGTACTCACACCTCTCTTTAGTTCAGAGCTATGGCTGCATGGGGCTCTCTTATGATCAGCTGATGGGGAAGGATAATATTTGTGCTTGCCCCATGGATAGGTAGTTTGCTATTGCAAACTGAAAATGGACTTCAGTTGTGCACCCCTCTCCAGCAGAGAGGAAGCTTATGAGTAGAGTTTGGGGGTGGTCCATATATGCACATCCACTTTATGTAGAAAGAAGAGTGACCTGAGACAAGGATGTAAATGGACTTATAAGTAGTGGTAATGGTAAACTGATAAAAGAGACTGAAATACCAAAGAAAAGGAGGCCTGGGAACAAAGCATATGGGTAAGCATGAAGGAGTGGATAGGAAAAGAGAGGGCCTCTGCATTATATGTCAACAGCTACCAGAAAGGCACTCAGTAATTAACTAAATGGAAGGCCTCTATCAGCTGCATCACCCAGCCTCTGTTTTCAGTCATAGTGGATGTGTGCATGGAGCAGCTCCATCAGGAATAAAAGCCACACACAGAGCAGCAGCATAGGCATCTACTAACCCAGCCTGCTCTGGCTCTGCCACATCTCCATGTCCAGCCAACCAGCAAGGAGATCAATGCAAGCCCCTAATTTGGCCCTGGCTGAGCACATAGAGTTCTTGGTAGAAGAAGAATTTGGTTCGGTTGCTTCTGCCCTGGAACGGCCAGTGATTCATCCTGATTGGAGTCACGTACTCTGGGTAGCTTTGCTGTTGGGACTTCAGAGTCTTAGCCAGTCCCAGTCAATTTCTCTGCCAGATTCTTATGGCAAACAGATGAGAGGTAGTGTGTGATGATCGCCAAGGGTGAGTCTGGGCTTTCCTTCCAAGTAAACCCCCTTGACCGGAAGAAGAACTACTTGAGATAGAGAAGATTCTAGAACAAGATAGATCAGAAAAGCAATGAGGGCTTATGGTCCTGAGCTGATCTCCAGGACATTAAATCCACTCTTGTAACCTTCCAGGAAGTTCTTCGAGGAATAAAACAGGCAGAGTTCCAGGGAGCCCTTCCTAGATAGTATGGGATTATCATGCAAAACGAATCAGCCCAACCTGAAGAGAAGGTGGGTTGCAGTGGACACTCCCGCTCAGCTGTCCCTTAAGGACAGAGGCCCCAATTCAGTCTCACCTCTTTCCCCAAGGAATCCTGGAGTCAGCTCCCCACTGAGACACTCACCAGGAATTGTCTCAGTTTCCTGAAGGGGGCGCCCAGCCCATGGTCATACCTCTCCTTCCCCAGGGCCACCTAGCACAGATGGGTGGCCAGTCAGAGCTGCACTGCTGCCCTTGAAAGGCCTGGACTCTCTTTTGTCAATCTGGGATGAATTCAAGTATCCATTCTGGCGTCAGAACTGCCTGTGGGAACTGTCACATTTATATCATATATCAACTGTCTCATGTTATAATCACATCATATTCAATGCCCTGCCTGTCCAGCCTGCCTCGCATTGACAGAGTCCTAAGCACCTGGTCACTCATCTGGCCCACTGACTCAGCCTCTAGGCTCCTTCTTGGGCTGCTCACAAGACAGCAGCCTTCGGGCATCGATAATGTCCATGCATCCCAACATGACAGTTGCTCATTTCTTAATCTTCTGTTAGCTTTTCTAGGAAAAACGTTATTTTCCTTTGGTATTTCCCTAAACAACTCTCTCACGCTTACAGGTTTCTACTTTTAGCAGAGAGCAGTTTGCTAGATCGTAAGAAATTCATGAGCCCATGTTTCTTTTTATTTATTTTTATGGTTAGCTTCTATTTTTAACAAGGAATGCTGGTTTTCCATTTTACATTTGAGATGTAAAGGTTCTGTTTAAAATAAATGTAAGTCAAACAGGGTGAGCTGGCTGAACAAAAAAATGCACCAGATAAACGATAGTTACGAGAGGGTCCATGAAGGTGATTACCTAAAGCACAGTAATGTGCAAACCCCACCCCAGCAGGTCCTTCTGCCTGATCAGCTTCCATCTGCATCAGTGAATAATGGCTCTGTGGGAGTCAGCCGCAAGACTCCCTGTCTAGTGAAAGCCCTCCACCCTGAAAAGTTAGTTATGTCCTTGCATTAAGTGTGCCCCACTGTGTGCACTGGTAGATCTCCATGGTTGATTCTGCAACTGACCAGTGAGGGCCTTGGGTACCCAAGTCTTAATCTTATTTTGTCTTTCAGCAATAGCAGCCTGCATGAGCCAAAACACAGGGTGGATATCACCAGTAGGATGCTGCAATGCTCCCCCACCTCCTGATTGGGCCTGAGACCCTTGATCTATGATTCAGGTTACATCTATGGTAAACTTTCCTTATATGGCAATGTAGCAAAGGCTCTAAATTATTTAATTTTGAATCAATAAAAGTGGAGATTATCCTGGGTGGGCCTGATTCAATTCAGTGGCAGCTTTTAAAGGGGGATCTGGGCCTTGCAGGAAGATAGGCTGATAACTGATAACCTTGAAGAAAACACTGCACGAGGTAGGGTGTGAAGACCACACAGGAGGGAACCTCAGGGCCCTGAGAGTGGAGCAACTGATAGCCGGGAGAATGGCAGGAACCCTAGTCTTGCAGTCATGAGGTACTTAGAGTATGAAGGACCTTGAACTTGTGAAGCCCAGCCACCACCTTGACGGCAGTTGTAGTTGCAATTAGAGCATGGATGACAGAAACCTGTTCATCTCATGGCCAGGAAAATAAAAAAGAGAATGAGAAAGAGGCTGGGGTCCTATTATCCCCTTCAAGGGCTCACTCCAAATGACTTAAAGACCTCCCTCTAGCCCCCACCTATAAAAGGTTCCACCTCATCCCAACAGCTTAATTCTGGGACTCATCCTTTAACATGGGCTTGGGGGAGACATCCAAGACCCAAGCTACAGTAAAATGACACTTATCCACCCTGAGCTACTATGCCCCATCTCTAACCAGCAAGATGGAAAGCCACCTACTGGTAGGTCCTGGCCTTGGGACCAACTGGGGTGGGGGCAGTGTGCTATCTATGGTAGGCTCCTTTCTCCTCTTCCCACCCACAGTGGCAGCCATGTTCCTTGTATCACAAGAAAATTCTCTCTAATATTAGAGAAACTGAGATGGCCTAGGGGAATGGGAAGAAGAAGAAGGAAAGGGAAGAAAAAGGAAGAGGAAGAGGAAGAGAAGAAAAGGGAATGGGGATAGTGTACCAGTCATTGATTGTTGTGTAATAAACTAACTCAAAACTGACAGTGGCCTGACACAGTACAGATGGTCCTTGACTCTTCATAGAATGACTTGACGTTGTTTTGACTTGCCAGGGGTGTGCATGTGGAAGAGCGATGTAATCAGTAGAAAGAGTCCTTCCAATTTTGAATCTTGAGCTTGTCTTAGGCTATGACTATGCAGCTCAAAACTATCTTAATGCTGGCCTCAGTGGTGACCCTCAGCTCCCAGTCAGCCGTGTAGCCATGAAGGCAACAGGCTGGTTCTGCACTGCTGTGTACTGCCGAGCTATGACATTCAGGAGATTGGGCATAGTGAGTGAATTTTCTTAGCACATATTTCCCCTGTAAGCCAGGGTTGTTGGATTACATTTCTGACCTCAGGTTTTAAGAAATCATTCTTGATCATTCCTGTGGTATGACTTTAACACAAGCAGATTTTTTTTCACTTATGAAGCCATATCATAAGATGTTTCTTACCAGGACCACCCTGGGCTCCGAGGAGGATGCATGGTACTGCCCAGCAACATGATGGAGTGTATGGGACAAAAGGACCCACACATAGGCCTGAGGCAGCCTGTCACAGGCTCTGAGGAGAAAAACATGGGACTGCACTGAACAGATGGGCACTATTATGGTGAGCAAATGTGTGGTGTGGAATGGGAGAGAAAGAGACAGAATGTTGTGGACAGAGACGTATCTGAAGAGGTGAAAGTGATGAGGAACAGGCTGAGGTGGGTGGCTTGATTGTCACCCAATGTCATAGTGATGTCTGGGTTCATGACCCTAATGCAGCTGCAGTCTGTGTTGATGTCTGCGGCTCCTGATATCACTAAAGGCCAAGAGGATAGGGCTATGCAGAGTTGGTTCCACCCCTCACTGGCTATGACACTAACTGGTCCTGCCCCTCACTGGCTGAAGCACTCAGAAGAGAGAGTCCTACACCTCACCTGGGCAGCACAATAGAACTGGGCCTGATGGTGTAGGTGGGAGAGCCAACCCTGGGGATGTGAAAGCAGGAGAATTGGCCCTGCCCCTTGCTCATCACTGTAATGGGTAAACAAGCCAGGGTAGTGCTGGAGAGCTCACCCTGATGGTGAGGACAAGGAAGAGCTGGCAGATTGACCAACCCTGCAACTACCCAGGCTCAGAATCAGGGTTATGAGTTGGCCCGCCGCAACATCCACTCCATCTATGATCTGTGGGAGCACATGAAGGGACCTGACCTGCAGACCTGAAGCTGCAGGATCTCCACAACATAGGGCAACAACAGGGTATCCAGGAGGAGTCCCAGTGAAGGCTCAGCATTGATAGTGTAGCAGAAACCAGAGGCCTCAAACCAGACCAATGACTCTTTGCAATGAACATTTGTAATATAAAAGGATAAAAGGGTTTACTATGTGACTCACTGTGTCACACTACAGCTTTCAGGACGAGATTGATTTTTCCATTTCTTCTTTTTTTCTCTTAAATTTTATTTTATTGGAGGGAGGGTCACAACAGTGAGGGCAGATATGAAGGGGGTTGGGCATAGTGATGGGATTGAGATGCATGATGTGAAAGACACACACGCACACAAAAGAAAGTTAAAAAAAAAAAGGTATGTCTTACCTAGAGTTCAGTCTGTTGCCAACCTTTCCCCATCTGTATTAATGCATTGTAGGCTACAGCATGTGTCTCCCAACTGGTGTTCTCCAGTCCAGAGAGACTCACAATATTGGCCTTCTTAGACAAGCCTGGTTTCTCGTTGATATTTTCCTCTGTCCTGTGGTCCTTCTCCAGGACCCAAATACTGCCTCCAATAGCTAGACTCTATGAGAAGTTGGCAGATTCATGCCAAGTCAGGTCCTGTCATGACTAGAGTTGGGCAATGTCCTTGGTTTCAGTTTCTGATGTAAATCCCTCTCCCTGCCCTCTTCCTGTGGATCCAGCCTACTTGGTACACTTCATTGCCCACGTAGGTCTAAGCATACAGTGTGTTGGCTTTTGAGAAGATGCTGAAGCCTGCACTTAAGGACTTTGGAATCTTCAATACCCTCAATGCAGCACTGCCTCATCAGCTGTCAAAGTCCCATAGCTGATTTCAACTTCAGTGGGTACAAGAACTTGGTAAGCTCCTCTACCATTCAGATGATGACTAACTTACCTCATAGGCTTGCCCTGGATGCCAAATCACTGGATAGTGTATTATTCTGTTCATTGTGGAACAAGGTCACTGTGATGGCTAGTTTTAATGACTAACTGTGGTGATATTTTGTGTGTGATCTAACAAATAAAGCTTGCCTGAAGATCAGAGGGCAAAGGCAGCCACTAGTTAGCCATAGAGGCCAGGCAGTAGTGGCTCATACCTTTAATCTCAGCACTTGTGATCTAATGCCTTTGCTCCCAGTACTTGGGAGGCAAACACACCTTTAATTCTAGCACTAGAGAGATTGAGACAGGAAGTGATATGGCTGGGCAGAGAAAGGAATATAAGGTGGGGGGAGACAGGAGCTCAGTCCTTCCAGCTGAGGAGTTGGTGAGGTGAGAGGTGGCTGTGGCTTGTTCCTTTGTCTCTCTCATCTTTCAGCATTTACCCAGATATCTGGCTCTGGGTTTTTATTAAGACTAATTAGGATTTGTGCTACAACTAACAACACAACCTAGAATCCCTTGGGAAGAGAGTCTCAATAAGGGACTGTCTGCATTGGATTGGCTTGTGAGTATGTATGTGGGAGGCTTTCCTTTCTTTCTTTCTTTCTTTCTTTCTTTCTTTCTTTCTTTCTTTCTTTCTTTCTTTCTTTCTTTCTTTCTTCTCTCCTTTCTTCCTTTCTTTCTTTTTCTTAAGACGGGGTTTCTCTGTAGCTTTGGATGTCCTGGAACTCACTTTGTAGACCAGGCTGGTCTTGAACTCATATAGATCCTCCTGCCTCTGCCCCATAAGTGCTGGGACTAAAGGTGTGCTACATCACCACCCGGCAGGAGGTTTTCATTAAGTTAGATGATATGGGAAGACCCAGGCCACTGTGGGCAGCTTTGTTCCCTTGGCAGGGGCACCTGAACTGTGTAAGAGCAGAGAAATAAAGCAGAACCAAGCAAGCAAGCAAGCAAGCAAGCAAGCAAGCAAGCAAGCAAGCAAGAGGGCATGCATGTATTGTTTCTCTCTGTTCTTGACTAGTGACTTGAAGTTCCTACCTCGACTTCTCTACAGTGATGGACTACAGAACTACAAAATAAACCCTTTCTCCCATAAGTTGTTTTTGTTGGGATATTTTAATCACAACCACAGAAATGAAATTAGAGTAGTCCCCAATCATCTTGATGCCCTGTGCACTTTCTGGTGACAGCCTTAAACATCATACATCCCAGGAAACACATAGTCACTTAAGTGCCCCTCGGGCCATCACATCTGGCTTCTTCCTGTCCCATGATGTCACTGTGCAGAAGCCATGTCTGCACTGTTCCACTTCTGGCTTCCAGGCTTCCCTGGCCATCCCGTGGAGGAAGGCCCCTCAGCATGCTGAGTTGTAACCCCAGAGTCCAGACCCACACTCAAATATCCTGCTGCCCTACGCTGACCTCAGCCTTGGCTTCTTTACCTCTGGCTCCTCGGAAATGCCATGCCCTGATGTGAGGACTGGGTCTGCAATGCTGCTCTTCAGGCTGGGTCCCACTATTGTCACTTAGGCCCATGGGGCATTCGCCTCACCCTGCTGCACTGCCGAGTCTCATGACGCCACTTGGTGTGATGGCTCCTGCTGTTCAAGCTCCATCCATATGCCTTTGGATGCGGGGTGCTGCCTCTCAGAGACACCCTCTATTGAGAAAACCAAAGAAAGGGATGCAAATGTTGAACGAAATAGCCTGTACTGGGAATTTCTGTGGGATGTTGTTAAGTTAACGTGGGATGACCCAGCCTATTCCCAAAAGTGCAGTGGGGAGTTTTACGGGGCATTTCCATAGTTCCGTAGCAGTTAGGAGTTGTTTCTAGAGGCAGTCCATTGGCTGGGCAGAAATCCTGGACTGCAAGTTTGTCCTGATTGGTTAGCTAGCGAGGGTATTTCCAGCTCAGTGGTGCAGAAGGCTGAGAGACACTGACTTCATTGGTTCATCCGAGTCTGAGCGAGCTTCCTGTGGTTTGGCCTTCAGCAGTTATGAATGAAATCCTCCCCCTGCCCGGGGTCCACTTTAGACAGCCACAGCTTTTATGGCTCTGTGCTGTTTTCTCGCCCTGCAACACCTGCGTGAGCTTGTTCCTAACATTTAGCTACATTTGTGGAAGTCAATGGTTTAGACAGCTGGGCATGGGGAACACTGGGTGAAACTGAGGGGCAGATTGTCCTGGAAAAGAGATACCAGGCCTCAGGGTGGGGTTTTCTGTGGACTCAGGAGCTAGGTGGAGCTTGCTCGGCAGGGAGGGGCTGCAGCAGGAAGTACTTAGAAGATATACAGGGAAGAGTGTGAGCCCAGAATGGAGGTGATGGGATGCCAGCAAGTGGATGGACAGATCCCAGTTGTACTGGCTGGTTTTGTGTGTCAACTTGACACAAGCTAGAGTCACCAGAGGGGAAGGAGCCTCAGCTGAGGAAATGCCTCCATGAGATCCAGCTGTAAGGCATTTTTTTTTTCTCATTTAGTGACCAAAGGGGAGGACTCAGCCATGACAGGTGGTGCCATCCCTGGACTGCTGGTCCTGGGTTCTATAAGAAGGTAGACTGAGCAGTCCAGGGGAAGCAAGCCAGTAAGCAGCACCCCTCCATGGCCTCTGCATCAACTCCTGCCTCCGGGAACCTGCCCTGTTTGAGTTCCTGTGCTGACTTCCTTCAATGATGAGCAGCAATGCTGAAGTGTAAGCCCAATTAATCCTTTCCTCCCCAACGTGCTCTTTGGTCAGGGTGTTTTCATCACAGCAACAGAAACCCTAACTAAGACACCAGTCCTGTTGGGGGGGTCACTTCTGCTACACCTCACTTCCTGAAGTCCACAGCACCTCTCAATGAGGTTGTTCTAGAGAGTACACTTCTAGCACATGCCCTTTGGGGATACCACCCATCTTCCCAGGAACTGAATAAGCAAGGACAGACCTGGCCTTGGTAGACTTTTGAGCAGTCACAGCCACTGGGACCCATTGTGGAAGAAAGCTGCTTTGTCTGCTGCAGCTGAAATACAGACCTGACCATAGAACAGTGGATAATCCACAGCAAGGTCATAGGCCAGGGCCCTGGCTGCGGGTGAGGCAGTGAACGAGACAAGGTATGAAGCAAGGCGGGCTCTAGCCATGCCTCCTTCTTTCTCCTGAAGCTGACCAGCTAATCAGAACTGGAGTTCAGGAGAAAATGGCCCTCTCATTTTGTTGGCAGAGTCTGGCCTTCTGTATACCCAGAGTGGTTCATTATAGACTGGTCTATGGAGGGAAGTAGGGAGGCCAAGTAGCCATCGCCGCCAGTCAGCAGCAAAGGGTAGAGGCCGAGCCTGGCCTTGCTGTATGATCTTGGATGAGCATTAGTTCTGTGAGCAGAGGTAGTGTCTGCATGGACCTCGGGCTTTGCAGGCCATGCTGAGGTTTGGACACAGTTTTTTTTATCTCACTTTCAGAGAGGCTGGGTCAGGTCGTTCCCCCTCAGCCGGATGGTTTCATTCAAACTGTCTGCTCACAGCTTGTTGTGATTTCTGTTTGTGCAGCCACGGTGCCACCATGTCCCAGACCCTCAACACATTAGGGGCAGATCTGCGCCTCTCAGGAGCCTGTAGAGGCACCTGGCACACCGGCAGGAGGCTTTTATGTGCCTAGTTAGGTTTTATGGTGGAGCCAGGAGGATTTGTGTCTGACTAGGCATATGGGTGACTACGGCATCTGTATTCCTGACTGGTGCGGCAGAGTAGAGGCCTGTGGGGACACCCTGAGGAAACACCCCCAGGTCTAGCCACAAGACAGGAGTTCAGGCCAACCCAGTTAAGCACTGATACGCTTGGACACTTTGTTCATGAAGAGTCAGGCCTGAGTCAAGCCAGAGGTTAGGGAAAGCAGAGTGTGTGTGTGTGTGTGTGTGTGTGTGTGTGTGTGTGTGTGTGTGTGCGCCTGCACATGGGGAGAGTGTTATGGGCTTGGGACTTCCTCCACCGAGGGATCAGGAATGGGCTGCAGGGTTCTGCTTCACTACAGAGCTGGTGTTCTGGCAATGGCAGTGAGTCTGTTAGGAGGATAAAACAGTAAGGTGTTTTGTGGCCGCAGGGGCTCTAGGGAAGGCAAGAGGCAGAAACTGAGAACACATGACAAGGCAGAGTCACCCTTTTTGTCAAAAGCGAGTGAAGGAGGAGCGAGGCCACCCTGGAGAGCCTGTGAGCTGCTCTTGTCTAGGCTGCAGCCCGAGCCAGGGAGCAGGAGCAGCTATCAGAGGGGCACAAGATCAGGCTGCTCTGGGGCCTTCCTAAGCTTGTGAGGGGTATGCGTTTCACTTTGATGGATGCGGAGAGGAGGCCATGTCAGTTACTGGGGCTCATAGGCACTTGAGCAGGAAGGTAGAAGGAACTGGACAGTATAAAAGGCTAAAGGGATCGCCTCTGCTTAGACTGGCATGGAAAGGGTGTGTTGGGACATTCCCATTCACACCCATTGACCTGCCATTTTCAGGAATGCCCTGGTCTTTATTATCAGTTACATGGCCAGCACCATCATGGATGCCCCAAGAGCTAGCACTGCTAAGTGCCACATCCTAGAGATGTAGGTAGTCCCGGGCATATAAAAATGGGCAAGTAGTCCAGCAGGAGGCAGGCAGCAGAGAAGAGAATGCTAAGTTCGTGTACATGCTGGGAATTGTGGGACATTCTGCAGGGATGTTGGTTTGGCTGTGGCAAGAGCGACAAGAAGAAAGGCAGTGGGGGTGGGGCAAGCCTGGAATTTAGCTCAGTGGTGAGGGTAAAAAGAGTCCAAATTCTGGTCAAGTTTCAGTTCAAAGAAATCTTTGAGAAGCGGCTCCAGTGTAGGGGGAGCTGTCATAGTGTCCCAGGCAGGAAGTATCCAGAGCCTGACCTGTAATGGCACCATGGGATGGAGAGAAAAGATAGATGTGGGAGTTGGGATGGGCTCAGTCAGGATGTAGACAGTCAGGACTCAGACAAGAGGCACTGGGGAGTGGCCAAGGTAAAATCTTGAGGTCCTTGTGTAGAAGCCTTGAGTGGCTGTAGAACCCAAGGTCAGGACACCAAAACCAACTTCATGGAGAGGAAGAGTATGGCGGTAAAAGCTGATGTTCCCTTTCTGGAGTAACCTTCCCTGGTGTCCCTTGCTGTGAGCTGAGGCTGTACAAGAGGCTCTTGCTCCTAGAGATGTGACTGGAAGTCATGTAGACTTTCCTGTCCTGCTCGAGGCCATTATCAGATGCTGAAGTCTCCACATTTCCCATCTCCTAAAGGGTCCAGATAGCAGGAGCATGAAGTACAAGCACACAGCAGAGTCTCTATGGTGGAAGCCTGCCCAAGCTCCAGAAGCCTGGAATGGGAGAGAAGCTTCTGGGACTAGGGTTTCCTAGCCCTGCCACTAGGGGTCCTGTGTCCAGGTCCCTCATATAGAGTGATGGAGTAGGAGGTGACAAGTCACAATGGCAATGGCAGGTCAATCAAAGGAGGAAGAAACTGGCTGATGTCTGTGCTCTGCTGAGTCTCCACAATGAGAGAGTCATCTGTTTTCTAGGAAGAGTGAGTGAGGAAATGTAGGCTCTAAAGGTGACTTTTGCAGTTGTATTCATTGGGCTGCTTTGCAAAGTTCCCTTCCTAGGGTTTCTCCTAGCAAGTCCCACTTAGAAGGAGACATGTGAGTGTTTGTCTTCTTGCTAAGCTCATTGTCCATATAAATCCTACCCAATGGTCACTGTCTTCAGAGCGGCATCCATCTAAGCAAGCCTGGACCCTTCCGTCACTGTCTTGACTGGGTACACTTCGTGAGTTTTGTCTGCTTCCTGTTGGTCCCTATAAGCTCAGTTTGGCACATTTGTTCTCCCCCGCCCCTCCCAGCTCCCCCTGGCCCCAGCCCCCACCCTGCACCACTCAGATGCTATCTATCTTAGAAACCAGGCTGGGTTCTAAACCACCTGCTGGGAAGCTTAATGTCCTGTGGATTTTTCCTTCTCTTCTGTGGACTTTATTTTGCTTTGCTGCGAACTCAGAAAGTGTTTAGAATCTTCTTTTGATTCCTGTGTTCTGAGTCTTCAGCACTGGTACGTACTGAATGTGTTATTTTCTCTATCCATTTTGCTGGACCCTGGACAGAACTTTTACTCAGACGCCTCCTTCAGATCCAACATCAGGTTTTGCTTTTTTCCCATGATGCCTACCTTCCCGACATTTTTTCCATTCCATTTTCCTGGAACTTTTCTTCATTTTCTTTTAGGTCTTTTGGATTGCCCTCTTTACCTGTCTCTTTTACCTGTCCTTCATGTAGCAAACTTTCCTGAAATGTTTAGCCATTCATTCAAATTGAAGAGCTGGCTGTCAGGAACTTCAGAATGAAATAATGCAAAATAAAACAAACATATAAAAACTGTCAGGAAAGTCCAGTAATATGATTGAATTAATACTCATTAGGAAAATGCAAGAAATTAGATGTCATTCTTAGAAGATGATTTAGGGATGATAATTAATAATTGCATTAGTCAATGTTAGCTAGAACTAGGGAAGAAAAAATAGAGAGACTAGATGATAGATAGATGGTTAGATAGATAGGCAGATGATTGACTGACAAATAGTAGATAGATGATAGATAAATAATAGATTGATAGGTAGATACTCAGATAGATATATAATAGGAATGGGCTCAGCTGGTTATGCTGACTTTCCATGCAAGCTGGAGACCAGGGAAGGTAGTGGTATAATTCAGATATAAGATTCAGGAGTCCAATAGTCACAGTCCAGAAGCTAGTAATCAAGAATTACAACATTATGAGCATGAGCAGATTGATGCTTCTGGGTCAAGCAGAGAGAATGAATTTGCCATCACCTCTGCTCTGTTGAGAACCTCAACTGCCTATCTACATGGGAGGACCACCTGCTTCACTCAGCTTACCAATGCAAATGCTGATGTCTTCTGCAAACATCTTTACTGGCACCATTAGACATAATGTTTGAACAACTGTCAGGTCATCCCTTAGTCAATGCCAGTCTAGCCAGGTTCAACCATTAGCACCACATGAAAACAGTCGTGATTGAGTTTGCTTGTAGTCCTGGAACTCAGAAGGCAGATGTAGATGATCAGGAGTTCAAGACCGTTATTGCCTACATAGTGAGGCCAGCTTAGGTTACATGAGACCTTGCCTTAAAAATCAGTCTTAAGTTAAGAAGTCACTCATACCCATATATACAAAGTTAACCTAACCTAGAATTAATGATGTTAGTGTTCCAAAAGTAAATCTACACTTCCAGAGCAACTGTGATGAAAATTCTGGAAGATTTTTGATGAATCAAACAAATGGTTATTAAATTCTTAGGGAAAATAAAATGAAAGAAATAACTAGTCCATTTTGAAAAAGAAGGTATATATATATATATATATATATATATATATATATATATATATATATTACAATTAGATAAATGAATTAAAGAGATCTAGTACATATAATGACTATAGTTAATGATAACATAGGGAGAAACTAGTATGTTAATTAACATACTTTATATAGTCCATAGGTATACATTTTTTCTTTTAGTATTATTTTTATTTGTTCTTTGAAAATTTATATAATGTATTTTGATCATACCCATCCATAACCACCCAGCTTGTCTCCCTCCTAACTTTATGTCTTCCTTTTGTATGTTGTTAATAATTCTTAGAGTTCAGTTAGTGCTGCCTGTATGGACATGGATGGTGCCATACACTAGGGCATAAGCAACCTACAGGGACTATGTCTCCAAACAAGAGTGCCTCTCCCTTCTTGGGTAGTCATCAATGGCTCCTCAACTCAGGAGCCCCTCCCCCATCTGCGCTGGAATTTCGATCCTGTGCTGGTCTTGTACAGGTAAGTACAGCTGCTGTGAACTGATGTGGTGATCAGCCCTGTGATGTTCAGCAGTCAGCATTTTGCAACTTTCCTTACATCTGCCAGCCCTTGCATTCTTTCTGCTGCCTCCTCTCCAATGTTCCCCAAGTCTTAAGTGTAGGGAGGTTGATGCAGATGAGTCATCCATAGCTGATCACTCACTCTGTTAATTATATTCAGTACCTTGGCTGGTTCTGAGTCTCTGCATTAACCATTGGCCACTGGGGAAAAAACAGCTTCTCTGACAAAAGTGGAGAGCAAATAAGTCTCTAAATCTATTGGCATAGGATGGAAATTTGGAAAGAGCTTTGACAGCATGACCCTTTAGCAGAACAACAGAAACAGTAGGTTTCCTCCCTAGGGGCTTATGATCCTCACAGAAAGCAAAAGATTAGGACCTGGGGACTGCAGTGTGATTATGGAGAGAAACAGGGATCCAAACAACGAAGGAGCCTACCATCCATGGATCAGAAAATCCAGTCAAGTCATTGGTTTGCCCCTTCGTTGTTATAAACTAATGCAGTGTCTATCAAATCTAATGGGATTTTATTTTGGAAAAATGCAAATTAATTGTAACATTGAAGACTGTGCCAAACAACAAGTCTAGAGGACTGATTTAAAAACTGACAAAGTTCCAGTAACCAAAATAGTTTAGTTTTAGTAAGCAAAATAGTTTGACATTCAGGTCAAGACAGACACATTTATGCAACAGAGAGAGAATCCACAAATACACAAACACAGATTTCAGAGACAACTGATTCTGAAAACACACAAGGATGATTCAGTAGAGAACACATAGTCTTGAGAAAATTATCCTCAAGCACATACACACAAAGGAACATTAATTCCTGCATTCAGCTATTCAGATGTAAACATAGAAGGACTCAACTCAAAGGAAAAATCTGAAACTATGAAGCTTCTAGAAAGATTTTCTAAGAGAAAAATACAAAATGAAAAGTGGGAGACTGGGGGAAATGTTTGAGAAATAAGTCTGGTTGACTGTTCAGAGTACTTATAGTTTCTCAACAGGAATTATCATGTGCACAGTTTGGGCTTTAGAAACAGTCAAGTGGATTAATAGGACCAGAAGACAGATGCTTTATTGGGGAAGAAACATGGCTGAAAACAGTGTATAGAATGAGGCTCAATGTAATGAGTCATTAAGAAATGAAAGTTGGGGTGATCAACCCTGCTACTACCCAGGCCTAGAACCAGGCTTATGAGTTGGCCCACCCCAACATCCACCCCATCTACGATCTGCTGGAGCATGTGAAGGGGCCGGTCCTGCTGACCCAAAGCTGCAGGATATCCATGACACCGGGCGACAACAGAATATCCAAGAGGAGCCCTGTATCGATAGTGTAGCAGAAACCTGAGGCCTCGAACCAGACCAATGACTCTTTGCAATGGACACTTGAAAGTAAAGATGTATAGACAAAGGGTTTACTGTGTGACTCACTGTGCCACGCTATAGCTTCCATCATGAGATTTTTTCCTCCCCTCTCCTTTTCTTTTTTCTTTTAAATTTTATTTTATTTTGAGGGGAGGTTGCAAGGGCAGAGGACATATGAATGGATGGGGAGATGAATGAGATTGAGTTGCATGATGTGAAAGACACAAAGAATAAATAAAAGTAATAAAAGTAATAAGAGGAAATAAAAATTGAAACCAAAATGAGATGATGCTCTAAGTCTATTAGAATAGCTAATATAAAAAAATAGACAAACAAAGAAAAGGTTAATTGACAAAACCCCATGCTGGTGAAGAGGTGAAACAATAATGATTCCTGTTAATTACTGATGTAAATGCACAAAAGTATATCCCCTTGGGAAAAACAGCCTGGAAATTTCTTATAAAATTGAATATAGCCTTGCAAGTGATGCAGAAATCTTATACTTAGGAACTTACCCAGGTGAACTGGAAATTCCCCTTCATATTAAAACCTCTGAATGTTCCTAGCAACTGTATCCACAATGTGGAGAATGTATCCTTCAATAGTTCAATGGATTAAACTAACTGACATATAACCCTGCAACAGAATGCAGTTCAAAAACAAACAATTGACTTACATCACAATGTGGATGGACTTTACTAAGTAAAATAAGTTAGAATTCACTTTTGGGAGTTATAAAATAGATAAAATCATAAAGATTTTAATAAGAGCTTTTTGAGAGGTGGGGAAGGGTGGAATGGCCTAAAGGAAGTCTCATGAGAGAATTACTAAGCACATGGGATGGGCTGGATGGGACTCTAGTAAGAAACCAAGTAGAAAGTCTGTAAGCATATGGTTCCCCATTTGGAAATTTTAGTTATTTGGCCCAATGAGCCAAAAGCGAATGAAAAATTTCAAAAACAAATCCTTTTAAGTCTTAAATCACACAAAGCAGGATGAAATCTTGCATTCTCCCTATTCATGAGATGTGATTCTTCAGTCTGTCCAGTGTATCTGTGCCTTATGCACTCCTTGCCTGCAGGTCACCTAGATGCTGCATCACCCCATTATAAGATCAGTTGTCTCAACAGCAAGTAACATTTATTTTGTTTAATATGGCCCCAGAATTCAAGACTTGAGATGTTAGCAATTTGGGGATGCTAAAGAAAGATCTCTACTTAAATAAAAAGTGAGTGCTATCCAACTTATCAAACCAAAGAAAGAAAAAAAATCACATGCTGAAGTTGCTAAGATTTATTGTACGAACAGATCTTCTATCCGTGAAATGGTGAGAAGAAAAAATAAATCCGTATAAATCTGTGCTGCGTGTGTTGTCGCACCTCAGAGGGCTAAGGTTACAGCTGGAGCCTGAGTAGTGCTTAGCTAGGATGGAAAAAGCAGCTAAATTGGTAGGTGGAAGACACAGGCAGAAAAGCTGTCCTATCTGATGACAACGCGCCGCACCACGAAGTGTTAGGGTCCCTTCAGATGGCCACGGTTGCAGACATCTGCCAGGGACCTTGAGCTGGATTCCTTGCACATAAATGGGATGACTCTGTGTCTTTATCAAAATCCACAGAACAGACCATCCAGGAATGCAAATGTTAAGAACTAGCATAGAATATTTATGCCAATGTAATATAGGAAGTGAGGCGCCGGCACGTATGTAATATAGTGATATCTGTCTAAAGGGTTGGCATTAACTACATCACCATGACTGTTGATGGAGGCAGGGACAAGATTATTATTACGAAGGGAAAAGACACTAAAACAGAAAAAGGGGCTTGCATGGACCTATGGTGAGTGTGCTCAGAGTCTCACAGTTAGATGAGTTCAAACTTGTCTGTCAAGTCAAGACAAAGCCAGACATAAAATGTAAACCCAGACAGAGCCATGCAAAGCAGATTGGAAACTCTGAGTATCAGGTCTGTTGTGGGTGAGTGAGTCTGTTGCTAGTCGCTTCATGGGACTTTCCAGTCCCTTCCTAATCACGTGACCACAGGAGATTTTTGTCATCCCAAGAGATCACGAATGACGGTTCTTGTTCTCATAGGCGGCCCTGCACTCCCATCTACTCTCCAGGGAGGGGAATGTGGCTGCCAGACCACAGGGAGTGAATGGAAATGGGGCCGAGGCCATGGAGGCTCATGTCTAGAGGTTCCCATTCAAGCCCTCAGCATAACTGCGTCCCTGAATTCAGTTTCCTCTTGGTTTCTCCAAGGGGAGAACATGGAGGGTATTCTGTGGATAAGGACGGGACAGAAGAATATAATCTTCCTAGTCTAGTCTCAGTCCATCCACCCATGGGTTCTGTCACAGGGCACTAGAATTACGATCATTTTTCTGCCTACAGCACCCTGGGGAACAGTCAGGCTTCAGAGACCACTGAACAAAGAGAAGCTCCAACCAGTGGCCTGATCCTGCTTGCTTTTAGGCTCTTGGTCCCCTGTTGGAAATCCCAGTCTGAGCACCCCACATGCTGAGAGGGGTCCTCATCTGAGACCAGCCAGCCCCTTTCTCCTTAGGCAGCTTCAGTGGATTACGAGCCTTCAACTACCATCAAGTCCCATCCACCCAGTAACCTTCTGCATTGAAGGGCTTCTTCTCTGATAGGTCCCCTGAGGCCCTCTCATAGGCCCAGAAAAGCTGCTGCTTGCTTTTAGCTTAAGCTACTCAGTACAACTTTAACTTAGTTATTAAACACAAGCATCCATAAGAGACAGTTTAGAAAATTCCAGACAGAAGAGAATGTAGTCCAGTCCTCATTCCTCTCACAGGAAGTTAGCTTCTGTCGATGTTACCCTCTTCTCTTCTGAGACGCTATTTGTTCCTTCACAGCTGCGCTTATTCAATTAGATATTTCCATACCCTCATGCTATATATTTTTTCTGAAATATGAAAACATATTTCCAGGTGATTATAATTTTTTCTGAGATCATGCATAGTGGTCGAGGACATGCAGTAGGCTAACTGAGCAGTCTTTTATTATTGGTCAACTAGAGTATTTGAAGTGTTGTTGGCTGACATAAAGAATGCTGAAGTGACTCGCTGTTGGATAGTTTTGAAGCCCGTCATGAGATATCTACGGTCCTTTCCAGAGTGGAATGTTCCACTAAAGTGCATGCTTGCTTGTTGGCTCTTGATCTCCCACCCCAAGTATCCCACATGCTGAGAGGGTTCCTCATCTGAGACCAGCCCATGGCCTGAGGGAGACCATGAGGTGTTTTGTGGATCTCTCTTTCCCTTCCCCTAACTCTCCTCTTTTGCTAAGGGCTGTGGAAACTTTTGAGAAGTATTCTAGGCTAAGGGTGCTTGGCTGGGCTTGAACAATGCTACCAGCAGCTGTTACTCCATAGCAGACTGGTCCCCCCACCCCTGGAAAATCCTGTAATCCCATGCCATGTGAGGGTCCTGTATTTCCCAGGATGGACCCATGGGAACAGGGTGATTAACGAGGGTGCCTTCCTGTCTGCAAAGTTCATACTGGAGATCCTGGGTTCAAAGAATTAGGTCTGACTCACTTTTTCCAGTTCCCTAAAGGCACTTGAAACTGAACAACACTGAGTTCCCCGCCTCCCTGCCCCAACCAAAGCCCATCATGAAGGGATTTCCTTTTCCAGGGCCCAGGCAGAGTTGGGACAAACACCAGCTCCCAGGCAGGAGGTAGCATGTGCTACTGACCTCAAGGATGCCTCCGTAGATCAGGGGCCCTGGTGTGCCAGAGACTTCTTCTGAAGACCTTTTCTCAGAAGAGACTCTCCTTGCTCCCTTCCATTTCTTAGGTTTATCTTCTAATCCTGTTCTCTCATGAGTATGAGCAATGGGAAGAAAGTTGATCTGGGAGTCCCTGTGCCTAATGTTTAAAGAGCTTCAGGTTACTCAGCAAGGGTGGAAAAAAAGAACCTTATGAGAAGGTGTCTTAAGGTTTCTATTGCTGTGAAGAGACACCAGGACCATGGCAACTCCTATAAAGGAAAACATTTAATTAGGCCTGGCTTACAGTTTCTGAGGTTTAGTCTGTTATCGTTATGACAGGAAGCATGGCGGTGTGCAGGTAAACATGGTGCTGGAGAAGGAGATGAGAGTTTTACATCTTGATCCTCAGGCAGCAGAAGCAAACTGAATGTCACACTGAGCATAGCTTCCTCCACAGTGACACACTTCCTTCAACAAGGCCATACGTTCTAATAGTGTCACTCCCTATGGGGGCCATTTTCTTTCAAACCACCACCGGGGAGACTGTAACCCATCCTTCCAACTTTACCAGCATGTTTATGTGACTGAGAGAGTGCAGCCCTATCAGTACCAAGGATAGGCGAGAGGCAGACACCACTTTCAGACTTGTGCGGGTACCTTGGTGCTGGCAGGCAGCAGCTCTATTTGTACTTGGAAGCCCAGAGATGGAGATCTGACTCCACACCAGAGCACAGTAGTGCTAGATACGCCAGGAGCACAGTGCCCACACAGCCTAACAAAACTACTTGCTGTATTTAGGGAAACCCTGTTCGTCCATTTTACTTTTGAATTCCTTTTAGAAATAAATAAGATGTACGGATAAATCAATACACTCTTGCTATGGAAATAAAGCACCTCTGCCCCACAAAGTCTGTCCACTGATGGCCCTCTGCCTAAGGGAGTAGCAGAGTGAGGTTAGCACTGTCTTTACACACACAGCATCCAATGCTTAAAGACTTCTTAGGCAGCCATTTTCTTTTCAGATTAAGTTTCTTATTCTAGGGATCTCTCTCTCTCTCTCTCTCTCTCTCTCTCTCTCTCTCTCTCTCTCTCTGTGTGTGTGTGTGTGTGTGTGTAAAATGTTCCACCAAGTCTTCTATGTGTCCTGATGTAAGCTGTTCACATACTTTCCTCTGCCCTCTGAGAATGTGATGTAAAATCAGAAAATCTTTAGAGTATCTGCCAAGATCTACTGATGCTCATTCTTTGGGCATTATGTGCCTCCTGACTCCATCTACAGTAATGGTTTAATGACTGGTGTGTGAGAAGCCTGTAGTTAGCAACTTCCTTACTCTAACTAGACCACAATATTAATGTATAAACCAAGATGCCCTTCCTCTGGGACAAGATACAGGATTCATAGGGCTGAAGAGGCAGCGCAGCAGGAAATTACTTGCTTGCATACAGAAGAACCTGAGTTTGATCCCTCTTCCCTTCTCTCTCTCTCTCTCCTCCCTCCCCTCTCTCTCTTTCTTCTCCTCATCCTTCTACTTTCTTCCTCCATCATCATCATCATCACCATCATCATCATCATCATCCATCACCATCATCATCATCATCATCATCATCACCATCATCATCATCATCATCTGTGGCTTCTTCCAACTATATTATGTTTAGAAGGGTCTTTACAGAGCCTGGCGATCTCCAGTGGGCAAGTCTCTGCGATCCTGTCACAGTGTGCAGTGCCTGGAGCTGCTTCCTTGGCATGGCCAGGCCTACAAACCAAGGGCTGGGACAAACAACGGCTGTGGTGTTTCTCTGTTTCTCCATATGTGGCGTTTCTCCGTATGTATATGTGTGTGGTGGGGAGGGCATGGACTCCTCCAGGTGGTGGAGAGGGAATTCTGTGCAGCTTGGACTTAAGATAAAACAACACAGCACCCATACTGATCCCTCACAGGTCTTCACTGAGTAAGGTAGTGATCCACACTCTAGTGTGAGTGCTACAGAAACCCCAGCATTTGAATTCAAATAGAACTGTTGCCCTCCAACTGTAAACTCTGTGAGTGGTGAGACAGGGACTTTATGTGGCTTGCCACCTTCCTGCTGGCTGTGTTTGCAGAGTCTTTGCAGAGCTCCTAGCCCCACAGCTGGTGCTGATCAAGGCAGTGTTGACAGCATGGTTTTCTTTTCCTACTAACTGGGGGGTGGAAGTGAGCATACCCCGAGTTTCTGGGGGAGCAAACTCCTGCGAGGCGTTCTGTATACCTGATTCTACCTAATTGTCATCCCAGCTCTGTGAAATCCGTTCACAGCCTGTTCCCCAAAAAGGAAAGTTGAAGGTCACAAGGGTTAAGTTGTTTGCCCTGGTTGACACAGTTTGGCTGGGAAGACAGAGCTGCTTGACTCTGAGGCCCAGACTTGGTCTTCCCTTCAGATCAGTACTGTCCAATAGAAACAGAAAACGAGCCGTGGGGAAGAATCAAATATGTAATTTTATATTTTATTGTAGCCACATTAGAAAAAGGAAAACCAGGTGACATTAATTTCAGATTTGTATTATTTAAACCAAAATAGTATTTCATTGTGTAATCAATATAAAAATGATCGATTTTACACTATTTTTTGTGGTCCTTGGACTCCATTGTATAATTTACAAAGCATAACACATTTCAATTTGGACTCACCATATTTCAAGTCAGTAACCATATGTCACTTGTGGCTACCACATTAGACAGCTCAGCTCTAAGATTTAAAACTAGCTATTTTTGATTTTTCTCCTAGATGTTCTTAAAAAAAAATCTCATTTTTTCTTAAAGTTTTTTTTTAATAAAGTTGGAGGTTTATGAAGTACTCAATGCATGCTCAGTACACAATTGAAATATTTTTTAAGCCTATATTAGTCAGCTCGGCCACTGTAATGAAATACTAGAGACAGTATGGCTTAAGCCACAGAACTCTATTTCTTTACAGTTGTAGAAAGTGGGAGCCAAGTTCTAAGCACCAGCACAGTGAGTCTGTTGAAGTTTCTCCTGGCTTGAAGCCAGCTACTTTCTCCATATGTCCCTCACATACGGAGCAGCAAAGGGAGGAAGTGCCTGTGACTTCTCTGCCTCAGCCTCCCACGGGCTGAAATTATAGGACTTCCATAACAGTGTCTCTCCTGACCTCATCTAATTTCTCCAAAGCCCCATCTGCAAACACCGTCACGTTAAAAGCTTGGACTTCGAAATATGAATGGGATGGGGGTGATCCAAAACTATGGGTGATCCAAAACTATCTATAGCCGAGCAGCATGCAGGTGAAGAACATCTCATGGTGTCGTCTGACCCTTGGATACTGAGAAGATGGTACCCAGCGGAAGTGCCCTGTAGAGTAAAGGCTTGCATGTAGACTCCACTCTCTACAACTATGCAATCAGCTTCCTCCATCCCTGTATAAAGGCTGGGTGAGGGGCATCCTTACTCCAATTTTGAAGATTCAGAGATGGGCTCTGAGGTTTGTGACCTGTCCCAAGTCACATGGTAGCCAGAGCAGGAACTGAAGCTTCCCAAGGCCCTGGTCCAGGGTCCTTGCATTCTGCTTTGGGAACAGGTGCTGATGGCCTGTTGATACGTCCCAGAGGTACCTAGATCCACATGGACTCTATCTGCTTGTGCTTGCCTTGTGACTTTTTTGAGCAGCAAGAAGCTGTTTTAACCTGTTCTGGATCATCAACTGTGCCAAGTGCCTGGTGGCTTGGTCTGTGTGCTTCTGTGTTGGTGTACTCTGTAGATACAAGACTGCTTTGTGTGTGACAAGAGACCTTTTAGAGAGGCATGGCTGTGTGGTGGGGGAAGGGGAAGCATTTGAACAGGCTTTAGCTTTCTTGTGATTACTGTGATTATCATCTTGTACCCCGCCCCCCCCTTTTCTCTAATTTGTTCTTGAAGTCTCCTGAGAGTGGCCAGTTCTGACCAGGGGAAAGTTGGATTCTTATGTATGTCACATGAGACCCAATATGGGGACCAAGTACACATAACGTTTACTACTCACAGGTCCTAGAGAGGGTAAAGGCCCTGAAGGAGCCCTGCTTCAAGTGTGCAAGTAGTGAAGGGCTCACCTGGAGGAGTGAGGAGTGAGGGAGACAGAGACAGTGACGGAGACGCATAGGTGAGCCTTGTGGGACTCTGCTGTCAGTGAGTTCCGTGGCATTATTCCTCCGCCTTTTTCTCAAGACTCTGTGCCGACTAATTAATCACTTCCATGACTGGTGGTCATCACTATGTTTTATTGTTATCAGCAGCTAGTGGATGTGTTGGATGTGTGGCCCAGTGGGATGAGAAACAAGTGGACCAGATCACAAACCAACTCACGAGTGACAGGACGATGGAGTGTCAAACACCTTCTATCATGCCTAACAGTGAATAACAGGCAGAAGCCATGGTGAGTAAATTGGTAATAGCTTTACAATTGAAGCTGTAGCCTGGTCACTCCTGCATTGTTCAAACCCTCACTGAAGATGTTTGGTTAGATGCCCTCCAAAAGTGTGGGGCAGCCTACCTTTCTAATAATCTGAGCCTGGACCCACAAAGAGAGTGGTGAGCATGCATCAACAAGCTTGTCAATTTACCAGCAGACCTCAGAAGATAGGGGATCTGGAGCTCCAGGAAGGTGCTGTTGCCCCATGGCCAAGTGTCTGAACAAGGGCCTCACTGAGAGGAATGAGGTGGGTAACCCTCAACCTGGAGAACCCATTTATGCCAAGGGAATTTATTTCCTAGATTTTGTTCTTAAAACACAGATGTTTGAAGGAGGGAGCTTTATGGAACTTTACAAAGATGAGCACCATTTACTGAGGAGCAATGATGTGCCAATCATTTGATATATTCCATTGACTTTGGTTTAAATGTACCCTATTAATAACAACTCTAAATTTCCATGTTGAGGTTCTATCGCCAGCACTAATTAGGAAGTAAGGTGTTGATGAAGCTGTAAGCAGTTGAGATGCTATGTTTGTGTGGGCTCCATATCTGAGAGACCACATGTCCTTGGAAAAAGGAAAAACCAGCAGAGACATGCTCTATATAGGGAGGCATGTGTGGAGATGGGCGCTGCATCTGTAACCCAAGAAAGCCAAAGATGAGGTGTGGATCAGATTCCTCCTCACAGCCCTCAGAGAAGCCAAGCATGCCCAGTGCCTTAACCTTGAAGGTCCAGAATAGTGAGACAGAACTTTCTGCCACTTAAGCTGGAAAGCATGTGACACTGTCAGGCTGCCCTGGGAAATGGATGCACCATTCCATTTAATCTACTGAGCACTCATTCCTTGGGAGAAACATTCCACCTCTGTTTCTAGAACATATAGCTCACAAAAGTGACTCCTTCATTCACTCCTAGGTGTCACTGGAACCCCAGTCCATGCCAGCCTAAGCTCCTACATTCTGCTCCTTCCATGGAAACTTCCTTTCAGCCTTCAAACGAGGGCTTGGGGGTGAATGAGCACTGGCTCCTGCCTCTAGATGACAGAACTGCGTTGAGTGACACACCAATGGCCCACTGGGGTGCATGAGTCTCACTCTGTCCGGTTTGCACATCTTTTATTTTCTTGACGAAATGTCTCAGAAGCAGGCTGGATCTCTGAAAGAATGTTTATTGCCTCTGCTTGCCATTATTTTGGCTCCATAAGTCAAAGAAATGCCAGGCAGGCCCCCAGTATTCCCATCGGGACACGGTGCGGCATGGTGTATTGTGATTACAGGTCGTGTAAACACCTTTTCATTGGCCGTGACATCTAGCTCACAGTGTGGGGGCTTGCTTTCTGGCCAATTTCACTCTCCTGATGGAACATTAAGGAACTAGGGTGGTTCTTAAACAAGGTGGCTGTTAGCCTCGGCAGGGTTTCTGCTCTCAGCATGGCTTGGTCCCTAGCGGCCTCAATACAGAACTAGGCTTTATACCTTCCCCATAGGACCTTGTGGACATAGCTCAAGGCACAGCCACACGCGGCTGGGCTCCTCCAGCAGGCTTGCTGTGACTTATGACACTATGAACCACCTCTGGAGATAATTCTCGCCAACACCAATTTCCTTAATACTTTCATTTTTTTTTTCCAAGAAAATCAAAGGTAAAGCATGCTGGCTATGTAATATTACTGTTAAAGTCTGTCTATAGCCACCTCCTTATAATTAAAAATTAATCTAAGATAAATAGAATTATAACATGTCAAGTATTTATAATGGTTTTTTCATCATTAAAGAATACGCCAAGGGGCTTTTCTCCATCAGTAAACTGATTACAATTTAATGCTTTTTACTTCCTTTTGATTTTTCCCCATATTTTGCTGTGTTCTGTATTTTGATTATTTTGGAAATAAATGCCCCCTGTTAATGATATTTAGATTATTTATAGCTTAGGGTCCATTACTAGTAATCTAATAATCTCTTTTAGTTTCTAGTAATATCTTTGTGTAACAAAGAGGTTTTGTTTTTGTTTTTGAGACAAGATCATTATCAGGAAGCCCTGGCTGGCCTGGTACTCATCCTGTACACTGTGTAGCCCAGGCTGGCTTTGAACTGTGACACTCCTCCTGCCTCAGCTTTCTAAGTGCTAGGATTACCTGCATGCCTTATCATACCTGACTAAGAAATAACATTTTAAGTAGAAGAAATCCCCATTTGAAGTACCAGGAAAACCTCCATTTCCCATCTCAGTGGAGACTCTTTGTGCTGCTCCGTGCTTTGTAAGAGCACCTCGCCATTGATGCACCATCCCTTGAATCCTGGGTGCGCTTGAATCCTGGGTGCAGGATTTTGCTAGCAGGAAGGTCAAAAGTGGCATTTGACTGCTTTGAACTTTGATCCAGTTACTTATGTCGCTTGTTCCCAGCCTGCCTGTTCTTTCTGTGGTGTCCCTTAACACAATGGCCCTTTCCATTTTTTTCCCCACTGGATGGCTCGAAATTTTGTGCTTCAATCAGTCTTTTATTTTCAAAACAATATTACTGGTTTCCTGCCTTGCCAACCTTTCCTGCCATCACACAGGTAGCTTTAGCAGTCAGTGCTCTTGCTTTTAAGCTCTAAAGGCCAGCTTTATTTAATGTATGCAGAAAAGATAATTATTAGAAGTTGCAGACAAATTTCTAAACAGTCTTACTAAATAAGGAACACAGAGCCAAATTACAGAGGTAATAGCCAAAGAGATCAGAGAACTGGCGAAGAGCCATGACTGCCTTGTCTTTCCACCTCGCTGCCATCACATCCCCAGAGAGAGCTTCTTCCTGTCTAACTTTTGCTTTTATTGCTTTCCTGTTCTGCCTTCTCATTGGCTCTAAGCCCAGCCACATGACTTCATCATCACTGCCTATCCATACAGACCTCCAGGTCTCTATGGTTGGTACTGGGATTAAAGGCTCATGTCACCATGCTTGGCTGTGTCTTTGACCACACAGAGACTCTGCCTGCCATGTGATCAGATTAAGGGCATGTGCTACCAACATTTGACTTCTGCTTATGACTCGCTATGTGACCTCTGATCGCCAGGCAAACTTTATTTATTAATATACAAATAAAATCACATTTCAGTGCAATTAAAATATCACCACAAGAAGTTATGGACACCTCACTGAAGGGATTAGGTGTTTGGGGAAAAGGCCTGTTTCTGGGGTTGTTGGTACCCTGCTTCCTGCCTTTGGCTTCTTTCAGACAAAAGCCACTTCTCTGAACTCCTTTCATATGGGGTGCTGAGGTTGCATCATCTCCTTGGCCACTATCAGCTCCAATGCCCCACAACTCCCGTTGGCATTAACTCCTCCACTCCTTCACCTCCCCACCACAATCTCCTCTATCCTCAGTGTCCCTGTGTTATCTCCTCCACCCCAGCTTGTATCCTGCCACCATCCCATCACCAACATCTCCTTCACCACTTTCAACTCTACCACAATTTTCTGTGGTACCAATCACCTCCATCACAAACAACCCGGCATCATCTTTTCTACCACCGGCCCCTCCACGGTCACTGCTCTGCCACTGTCTCTTCCACCATCAGCAATCTATCACCATCTCTCTGACCACCCCACCATCATCATACCCACCAGCGTTGCCCCACCACCCTCATCCTACAAGCCCCAGCAATAATAATTCCCCTACAACAAACAGCTTCCAGCACTGCCAACTTGACTACAGCTCCACAGCTCTCCCACCACCTCCACCAGATTATCATAATTACAGTAAATTCTAAGGTGTACCACAGTAAGAGTCTTTAGTGCTCAGGGGTCAAGCAGACTAATCTGATACTTGAGTGAATTGGGAGAGGATTGGTATCCTATATTACATATTAATATATTGCCGAGTACTATACCCTTCGTCTTGTCCTGTCTTCTCATCATGGACCATTTCAGAATCACTCTTACTGTGATTCTGTCCAATTCCAACAAGCTTAAGTATCCTAATTCTAACATCATTGTCCAGCAAGTTTGTTCATAAGGTGTCTGTGGTATTGACAAATGGGTGATAGTACTTCCCCATGTTCTTGACTTTCAATGCATCCCTCACATTTCTTAATGTGATATGGTATCTTTTCATTCACCCTAAAAGGATCTATGAATGGTATTTAGTATGAATTTCCTTCTGGTCCTTCTGTCCTGTGTGTCGACTGATTCCCACAATTTTACCTTTTGGTTTGTTTGCTGATGATTGTTCTGGGGACAGGGTATTACAGAATATTACTCCTGTAGGTAATATTCAAAATATCTCAAGTATATTTCCCTCTCAGGATATTTCTGTGAGCCTGAGCCAGTGAGCACTTGGTTTCTCTACCTTTCTGGTCTTCACTTTGCATGTGTTCTCTGCTTCCATCTGTCTGGCACACTGCCTTGGCTGCATGGCTGCTGCAGAGCCTTTCAGTACTGTGCTCTGCTCAGCAGGAAGCCTTCCCTCTGGCTGAGCAGGCTCTTCAGAACTTGCGCTGTTCAGCTGTTCAGTACCTAGGTTATCCATAGGCATTCTGCCCAGAGCACTGGAGGAGGCTAGTCATCAGGGAGAAGGCTGCTATCAGAAGGGTGAGCTCCTGAATTTCTGTGCAAGGTTGATGTCAGTAAATGGGGCTACACATTTGTGTCCATCTGCCTCTCCTCCACCCATTTGACTGACCTGGGATGTGCCTGCTGCAGGGGAGACCCCTTTGCCTATGCCAATTTGTGGAGGGGAGCTGACAAATGGCTTCCTCTGTGTTTGTACTTTCTGCTGGTGAATTTCCATCCCAGTCTCTGGCCTGTGCCAGGAATAACATTTCACACTTGTCTGACACCCTTTCTCCTCTGAGCTCCAAGCACTTTACAAGCAAGCAGTTACTATTATTGCCCTCTGAACTCTGTCTGACAGAAAGGCTAGAGGATCAAAGCTGGCAGACTTGAGAATGAAGATGGGGACCCCAGACACCTGGTTATCCATGGGCCCTGCCAGAATAAGAAAGCCCCCTAAGGATGAATAGGCTAAAGAAGAGTTATCAGTACCTGTCTCCAGAGGCCTCCCTGGAACCCTCCTGTCACAGTATCAGTGTGATGCACTGTCCCTTGCCAAGGGCATCTAAAAAGAATGGAATCCTTGAACAAAGGTAGGTGGATAGTCCATAGTTCACCTGGAAGGAGAAGATCCATGGACTCCATGGTGTTATTACTTATCTTGAGGAACAAGAAGCTGATGTGAGTTGTGTGCCCCTAGGTAATGTAGCCAGGTCTGTTACTGTTTCTTTCTTTGTTTGTTTGTTTGCTCTTTTGGGGGCCCACTATTCATCTCCCAAATAAATCATACACAGAAGCTTATTCTTAGCTATAAATGCCCAGCTTTAGCTTGGCTTGTTTCTTGCCACCTTTTCTTAACTTAAAATTAACCTGTCTGTCTTTTGCCTCTGGACTTTGACCTTTTCTTACTTCTGTAACCTTACTTTCACACTTTCTCCATGTCTTGTTGTGTAGCTGGGTGGCTGGCCCTTGGAGTCCTCCTTCCTCTCTTCTCCTTTCTTTTCTGACTACTTCTTTTTCCTCCTGGATTTCTCCTTCTACGCAGTCTCTCTGCCTGCCAGCCCCACCTATCCTTCTCCTGCCTTGCTATTGGTCACTCAGTTCTTTATTAAACCATTAGGTGTTTTATATAGGCACAGTAACACAGCTTCACAGAGTTAAACAAACAAATGTAACATAAACAAAAGTCTCACACCTACAACACAGATCCCATCGCTACAAGCTCACACTGCATGGAGGTCTTGCTGGCCCTGAGAATCCCCATCTCTGGTAAGTCCTAGAAGAAGCTGCTCTAGCAATTGTTGAGGTGTCCTGCACAGTGTGGCATGAGACACAGACCTGGACAAAGGCTACTGTGTGTGCGTGTGTGTGTGTGTGTGTGTGTGTGTGTGTGTGTGTGTGTGCGCGCACGCACAGCAGGCCATGTTCACCCAGCATATGCAGAGCCAGGCACATGCCTGGGCTGCAGCTTGCTTAAATCTTCCAAACACCGAGAGGAAGGCTATGATTGCACCTTACAAGTGCAGGATCAGCCCTTCAATGAGTGGTCTACTATCTTAGTTTCACCCAGGAACAAGAGTGGTGTTTATAATCATTTATTTGACTCTGATACACTTTCTCCTCTGAAACATGGTCTGCCTTGAAGCTAAAGACCATAAACAAGGCTGCACAGACCTTGCTTGACTGGCCTGGAGTCTTTTTTGGCTGGGCAAGTCTTCTTAGGTCCCAAGTACTCTTTCCCAAGGGCTGGCTCTACCCTCCACTCCAGTGCCAAGAGGTTTCTCTGGGGTCCAGCCCCCTAGGACTTCACAGATACTTCAAAGAATTTTGGGCCTGGGCCCAGGCACAGCAGGGTAGCTCTTGTCCGGCCTTGTGGTTTGTGATCTGGCCATTCATAACTGGCTCTGAGCAGACACTTATCATTCTTCCCCGACCACCCAGTCAGCAGCGCACACAGCCTGCAAGTACAGTGTGAGCCGGCCGAACCAAGGCCTGCTCAGTCCTCAAGGGCCCTGATGCTCTGCCCGCCCGCTGTCGGCCACCCTGCTGCAGACATCCAGGCCCGCCTAGCCAAGTGGACACTGGAGCCCAGAAACAGCAGGAACTGTACATCCCCCACAAGCCACAAAGGGGGATTCACAAATCAAAGGGGCCGAAAGAACAAAGCTGTCACATTCGTCCATCATGGAGCTGGATCTCAAAATAACGCAGGCCAGGGTTCTGTAGCAGTAAGTCAACACCCGCCAGAACAAGCGCCATGGGCCCCTGACTGCATGGAAAAACACCCTGGTAGCCAGTTGGCTGTTCTCACTCAGACCTGGGAGGTTTGGGTGTCTGTAGGATGGTTCTGAGCTTCTGTGTCATGGTGGGAGTCCATCAGAGTGGGAGAAGAGGAGGCAACAACCACAGCTCAGGCCTTGTCTCCCAGGGCATGCAGTCCTCCCAGCTTCCTCCAGCCCACCAGCCCTGCTTCAAGATCATGGATGATGAGTATGAGACCAGCTCACGTGGAGGCTCAGCACCTTGAAATCCTTCTCTGACCCTGCTCTGTTACCACCTTTCTCCAGGAGTGTGAAGAACTTGAGAAGAGAAAGGAGATGATTCAGAGGAAAAGGCATTTGCTACACAAGTCTGATGGCTGGACTGGGTTTGGATGCCCGGAACCTATGTAAAAGACTCAACAGTGCACATGTCTTTAATCCTAGTCCCCCTGTGGGGAGATGGGGGCAGAGACAAGAGGCTGTTGAGGTAGGAGTCAGCTAGCCTGGCCTGTGCTGTGGTGAATAACAAAAGAGACCGTATCTCAAACAAGTGGAAGGTGAGGATAAACAACCA
Organism: Onychomys torridus; assembly: GCF_903995425.1. Classification (NCBI taxonomy): domain Eukaryota; kingdom Metazoa; phylum Chordata; class Mammalia; order Rodentia; family Cricetidae; genus Onychomys; species Onychomys torridus. The sequence continues at coordinate 7,337,090 of NC_050451.1, read as the reverse complement.
GGTCCTCTGACCCACATATGTGCTCCATGGTGTATGCACACTATGGCAGGCAGGATCCACGGCATGCGTGCATCTGTACGTGCATCTGTATGCGCACACACACACACACACACACACACACACACACACACACACACACACACACACACACAGAGAGAGAGAGAGAGAGAGAGAGAGAGAGAGAGAGAGAGAGAGAGAGAGAATGAGAGAAGAGAGAGAGCTCAGACAGCCTGAACAGAACAGCTTCCAAGCCGGTGGCAACATGCCAGTCAGCTTCCTATTTTCAAACCTAGGACCCATGACCCTTAGGGACATAGGGTCACTCACAAGGGCATGGTTTCCCTTTCCTTCTAGATAAGCATTTCCTGGCGCTGATGCTGTCTGCCATCACCCTATCCAGAGAGCTTCTTCCTTCCTCTCAGAACCCTTGAGGTTTTGTGGCTTGGAAGCCGGGGGAAGTATGTCAGAAATGGCATAAATGATAAAACACAGAGTTGTGATCTAACATTGTTGATAAATCATTTTATATTCCTAGGCCTCAATGTCAAGATGGAGACCCATAAGAGACCTGGAGGTGAATTTCAGCTTGAAAATGTCAGCATCTTAAATGATGACCTTGAGTTAACGGACCCTGCATCTGGGGAGCTGCAAGCAAAGGACTCCATGTGAGGGAGGAAAAAGATAGGGAGTAGGCCCTGGCCCTTTCCTTCCTGGAGTTCCCTGCTACCTCTTTGATGACTTCTCTAACTGTCTGTCCCAGGTCTGCCGCACAGTCAGGGCTGGCTGGGGCTACCTGAGTGGCAGATGGACTTGTTTCAGGGCTCTAGTCGAGGTTCCGCTCACCACCATACTCTGCAGAAGTGACCTTCTCCCACAGTCTGGAGTCTGCTCTCCCACAGCAAGGACCTGGCCAGGTAGGGGTGTGAGCTGTGACCGTGCTTTAGGATGTATCTTTGCATCCATTCTGCACTCAGCCCCTTCCAAAGCCCCACCAGCTTCAAAAACCACATGGCTGCTCTCAGGCATTGCGGGCCTGCTGCTTGCCTCCTGGAAGGCTGCCAGACGGTGAGCCTGCATGGGAACTCACCATGTGTGATTTCTGCCCATCAGGGGATGGGACACCCTTATGGAGTGAAGATGAAGGCTGCTGAATTGCGGCTCTACAGTTGTCTCAGAAGATAGAGGCTTCTGGATCCATGTGCAACATGGGGCAACAGGGGTGCTGCTGCCTGCCTGGCTCCCTGAGCTGGGGACCACAAACACTTCAAGTCTCCCTGTGGCTAGCAGTGGGCATAGCATCCAGGCTACTTCTAGCAGCTCTGTGACCAAATATTTTTATACCATGTTGTAAATGTGAACACTAACTGAAAAAAAAAATCAACTCTCTTGTTGCTGGTGACACCATGGAAGGGCAAGGGACTGGACTTCACCCCTAGACTGTGAGAAGAGGTAGGGACAGAGCTCAGCCTCAGCTCTCACCCCTCACTGCAGAGCTCCATGTAACAGCTGTAACTCTGGCGATGCCATGGATGGGAATGTCCATGCCTAAGTCAGAACCAGTTGCTAAAAACGTTCAGGCTCAGGTCCATTTGCAAGTTCACAGAAAGGGGCCTGAGTCTTCGTTCTTTGTCTCACTCATGCCCAGGGAGTCAGTAAACTGAAGACAGAGGGAATTTACCACCAACTAGTGTCTGCTATTTGCCCTGAAGCCTCCTTTCACTTACTGAAGCGACCCTGTCCTTGAAAACACTTTTGCCATTTGGTTTGTGCAGACGCATTGCCTTGTTTCTGGTCACTCCATCTCTGGGAACCCGGGTGCTGGAGATAACAGTGACTCTACAATGACTTTTAAAGTCCTTGAGACCCTTTAAAACATAGCCTGGAAATGTCACTTTTAAAGCAGAGGTGAAATGCACACACACAATGTGCTATTTAAAAATGCAAAATTGAGCGACATTTAACACCCTCGTAACGTGCAGCCACCAGCTCTCTAACTGGTAAGCTTTTCTGTCTCCCCTTTGACACTCCCACACGCCCTAAGTTATGCCTTCTCAGCCTCTTGCTTGTCATTTCCCGATGCTCTCAAATCTGTTTTTTCTCTCTATGTGCATAGGGAAGGAAACAGATTTAACCCATGTCTTGTCTGGCTACTTTGACTTTAACCAGCATGCTAGCATTTAGCACCTAGTTTATGAAGCTGTAGACAGTGGAGCAAACATCAGCACTTGTATCCCCCAGCTGAGGACACTCCCTGTGTGGAGGAGCCAACACATGTCTAGTTGCTCATCCCTTCATGGGTTGAAGCCACTTGTTGTTTATGTTCTGAGTAAAGCTATAAGATCTTGTTAGCAGGGCGGGCTGGAGAGATGGCTCAGCAGTTAAGAACACTGGCTGTTCTTCCAGAGGACCCAGGTTCAATTCCCAGCCCCTACATGGCAGCTCACAACTGTCTATAACTCCAGTTCCAGGGTACCCATCACCCTCACGTAGACATGCATGCAGGCAAAGCACCAATTCACACTTAAAAAAAAGAAAAAGAAGATCTTGTGTGGACAAGGTTCCCTAAGTCTTCTCAGCCTTCAGAGCCCTTGCTACTGGATGCTTCCATCCTACCTACCCAGTGGACGTGAAGCAACATCTCCCTTTGTGGTTTTGATTTGTATTTCTCTAATGATGAACCTGCCTTGCATCTTTTCATGTGCTTATTGGTCATTTGCATATCATCATTACAGAAATGTCTATTTAACTATTTTCTCCATTTTTAAATTGGGCTGTTTGGTGTTTATTATTGAGTTGTGACAATTCATTACACACTCTGGATCTCAGACCCCATTAGCTATCTGATTGGCTGTTGTTTTTCAGCTCTGTGGATAAGTGAGTGGTCCACTGTTGAGCTATGTCCCTACTCTTCACTATCACCATGTTCAGACCCTATGCCCGCACCTCAACCATCTCCTGCTTTACCCCCCAGAGCCAATGATTGACCCGCTAATTTCCTTCTTATTGAAGATGTGGGGGTGTTTAGTGCTGCTGGAGAAAAATCAGACTACTGGTGTGTGCCCACCAGTCCCATTAGAGTCCCAGACTTCTTATTCACACTTAACTGATCCCTCACCTGCCCCCTTGGAGCCATTCAGGAACCCCCAGCCCTCTCCTCTGAATACGCGGTACTTTATGTCCACATCCTTTACGGCTGTCTTCTGGGCTTTGCTCTTGGCGATCCATTTTGCTCCTGTCTTATTCTTTGTTTTCTTCTCCTTGTTGCTAATGCCCATCTTCCTCTTCTTCTTACACAGATCTCAAATTTGCCTCACCTGCCATGATCAACTCACTGCTCACTGGCTTCTGGTCCACCCTCCCAGTTAGCGTCTGCAGCTCCAGTCAGTACCTTGTGTTTGAATACAGCCCAAGAGCCCTTTCTACTGTCATAATTCATCTGGCAGACTGGAACCTGCAAAGTACATCCTCCCAGGCCCTGTGGCAACATCACCCTCTCAGCTTCTCTCTGTAGCCCCCAACATGGTTCTTTTATTTCCTCTGTGGTCTACTTTTTCCGCTTGGCTTAGATGTTGGGTCTCCATTGGCTCTGTTCTTGCCCATGCCCCGTCTCTCTTTGTCTCTCCCCAAATCAGTCTCTTGCCATCTGGGGAGGCCTGAAGGCTGGCATCCCTTCCCATGGTGACTCTGTCCTGATGTGTGGGTTGAGACCTACTATGCTTCTTGTAGAGTTGTTGCCTGTCTGGGAACATATGGTGGTTCTGTCAGGCGCTCCCCTGTGTCCTTTGGTATCCTGAGCAGAGGACCCTCCAGACAGCAGAGTTCTGGTGAGATCCTCTACTCTTGCAAATGTATGACTTTCAGGCCAGCAGTATGAGCATCACTTGGGAGCTTGTTAGATCTGCAGGATCTCGTCTCACCCCAGGTTTCTGAACAGTTGTGTGTTGGCAGGTCTCATCTGAGATGGCCGCACAGCAGTGGAGGTTGCCAGGGCTTTAAGCAGTGAGAGTCAAGGAACCTGGTTGTTTTCAGATGGTTTTGCCTCAAAATAGAAGCCAGTTCCAAACGGAGAGTTTGATGGATGGAGTCCTTTACGTTTCTCTACTGGCCTCAAAGCTTATGCTCAGCAATGAAAGAAATTCGAATTTAGAATGAATTCCTGCTTGGTTAGCCGCTACCGGGTCTGAATTAGGGGAAGTAAGCAGAAGGAGAGGCCTGGCTGTGCCACAGGGAGATAGACCCCAAGGCTGACCTGCCCCTGTTCACAGTTTGGGAACAGATGGACAACATCACGGGGAAGGACATGAGGATTTGGGGACTTTGCTCTCCTTTGAGTTGCCCATTCCTCCAACAGACATAGTTATTGTCATTGAAGGTGTTGCTGGGGCATGGCTGGGTCCACCCTCTGGCCCTCAGGCCAATGTTCTGTCCCTCTTGTCTGTGACCTGGGCCCACAGAAGCTGAGCACATGGACTTCTGATGGATTATGTAGACAAAACCAGCCCAGGCTTTTGGGCAGCGCCTGAAGTTTAAAAAAAGAAAACAAAATAAAAATCCCAAACAATAGCTCTTCCCGCTTCGCCTGAAGAGAGGTTTGGGTTGGCCGGTAAGTCACCCATCACCTGCTCGGCCAGCACCACGATCCCTCTGGCTGCTGGCTGGGCAGACAAGGCTGTTTACGAGAAACAAGAGCCCCACTGTGGGGCCAGTGTATCCCGGGTCCCACGTTCAAATGATGATAGGGAGGGAGAAGAAGCGAAGCTGAGACCATGTCAGGATTCTCTGGTTTCAGCAATAACAAGGACTGATGGGGAAGCCCAACTCTCAGAAGGGACCAGGGTCCAAGTTTCCAACATCCCCGCACTTGTGGCTCTAAGTGCTATGACAGTCATCTTCTGACACACATGTTCTGCATTTTGTCCTGGACCCCCCTCCTCACCCTCCTAGGTGCCCCCTACTCATTATGTAGCCTCTAGCTCTGACCCTCTAGCCTTGGGGCCCCCTAAATCTTCACTGCACTCCAAATCTACGTCCAAACCACATCAGCAGTAAGATCCATGTGGTGGGCACTGAGAAACACCATCCTTGTTCTGCTGCCCATCTGTCAGAGGTGCAGTCAATGGACAGCTGACTTAAGGTCGCTCTTAGCCTATCATATTCTGGGACAGCCCTGGCCAACGACCGAGAAAAGTAGTGATTGGGCATCACTGCTGCTACTCAGTTCAAACTCTCTTAATGGTTAATCCCAGCTCCTAGGAACTCTGTACCTGGCAGAGACATGTTCCTGTTTCTGTCCCATCCTCATCGTTTCAGGTGGCATGTCAGGAGAGATTTGCACCTCTGCCTTCGTACCCATTCCTCAGAGGACCAATACATTCTTAAAGCATGGTCCCTCTTGGCTCACCAAAGGGTCTCAGAGAATGCTAGAGTTACCAGAAATGGAAGGAGAGATGGGTGTATGGGCAGGCATATGGATGAGTTGATGTTTATGTGCTCAGTCTACACCGGCACTCCAATGGCACACAGAATGTACTGCTCCACAGCCTTGTCTTGGAGAAGATCTGGCCACCTGGAAGTACCCATGGACTGCTTCCTTTTAAGCATATAATTGCTGGTGCCTGCTGAAGAAATAAGAAAAGGGTATGGGGTGACTGGTGATGGAGATGACATGGATGAGGTGGGCCAATGCAGGTGAGCATCACTGAATCCAAAGAAGGCAGGTCATGACAATGACCAAACAGAGCTGTCATCACATTGTAGACAATAGTTCCACGGAGGGGGGAGATGGTAGGAGGAGGGGGGATATTCCAATCTGGGATGCCAGTGGCCTATGCTCACCATAGGTATATGACTCTTGTGGAAGCAAACTCAGGGTTAGCACTTCAGAAGTATGTATTAGGGATAAGTGTGTATGTGCGCTGTATATGTGTAGTACTTGTGTATATGTGTGTGTGGCTGTTTGCACTTGTGCATGTGTTAGTTATGCACATGGGAGTGCACCACAGTGGTAATGAGGAGCCTGGATGTGCTACCATAGGCCTCCAAGGCTGGAAAGTGGGATTAGGGAGGGAGCATGGTAGAGAGCCCCCTTCCTCCACATTTCCTTCAGCACAGGCTGGATATGAGAGTCTTATGGAAAGCTAGCTGGCTTAGACTATATGGTCATAGTCATCTTCATGGAACCCATCCCTGGTGGAGATGGTTTAAGCCAGCTCAAAAGGTATTGACTTTGGGCCCTCTCTTTGACTGTCCTTCAAGGTCAAAGACTCCACCATGGAGAGGTCTGCCTTTGAGACAGCAGGACTTCGCTTGGGAGAACAAAACTCCAGAGAGTATGGTAAGATTCAAGACATTGCTTCAGCCTTGCAAAGGGACATTGGCTTTTTATGCTAGGCTTTGACTCTGACTCCTGACCACACTCTGGGAACCAGTGACAGTGACAGTATTCATAGAAAGTCTTCTTCCAGCACCACTGGGCATATTCATCTGGTCCAGCATCAGGGTTCCCTGAGTCGAGGCCTGGCTTTCCCCTTGTCTGCTGGCCTTTCTCTAAGCATAACCTTAATGAATGAAGATGGAGTTGGTAAGGCGAGGCAATGCCATTGACCATGACCAAAGTTGGTTTGCTAGTGACAGAAGGTTGTGCTCTGAACAACTAACTGAGTTATTTTTACTATCTTATCATCTTAGGCCTTATGAAGTCAGCAATATTATTATGTTCAGTTTATGAGGGACACCATGTAGTGATAGAACTTGTTTTGGTGGTAGGAAACAACCCCGCACTCCAGGATCAGGACAAACAAGGGCTGGACTCCCTAGCACTGAGGCCAGCAGTCCACACAGCTTCTAATCACACCACCAAGAGTTCTTTGTGCCCCTTGCCCCATCTGGCCTGCACAGCCCTGGGGGATTCTCACAAAGGCCTGGGAGCCTGGTGAGGACAGGAAAGGACACTCTGGTCTTGGGCATATGTTTTCAATGAAGTATCCACATTGTCTAGACTGCAGCCTGCCTCCTTCCTGCCAAAGAAACAGCTTCAAAGGGCTGCTCAGATTGCCGGGGCAACCACCCTCTGTGGTGCTGAACTAGCCATGTGCTCCAGCTGTCGAGGCCCCCTCCTGCAGGCCCTGGAAGCCCAGCACTGGCATGGTAAACTTGGGCACAAGGCACTTGAGCTGGAGAGCCAACACTCCTGTCCCGTTGAATCACAAGGCACTGCCATCATCTCCACACTAAAGGTGAGAACATGGCTCAGATGTTACATGGTTTTGCAATGGTTTTCATTGTGTGGAAATGTCTGCTTGTAGCATCATGCTGGCCAGCAAATAAAAAGCAGCGTGGGACAGGGAGCAGTACGTAAACTCATTACGCACAAACATGGGCCTGTCCTCTGCCTGAATCGCAGCTATGAGTCACTAAGGCCAGCCCTCCGCTCTGGATAAGAACATAGACACGAGCTTCAAACACAGAGTCAAGTGTATACAGATTTGCTGGCTCCTTCAGGTCATTTACTTGCTCTGGATGCTTTCCCCAGGCTCGTCCTCATGCAGGCATGGCTGGGGATCGAGAGGGAGACCAATCCTTAAGCTAGAACGTTCTTAGAGATCCCACATACTGGCCCTCAGTCACCTTTGTCCTCAAGTGCAGAACCACCAGAATTTGCTGACTTGACAGTCACATGGATGGACTCCTTGCGTATCAGAACTCTCCTCTGTAATTTAGACTCAGACTGAGGAAGCATATTAGAAACTTGAAGAGCTGCAGACCTATGGATTGGGCCAAGTTAGGTATCCCTTATTTAAAATACCTGAGTGAAAAGTGCCTGGGATTGTGGAATAGTTGCATATACATAATGAGCTATCTTGAAGATGGCAGCCAAATTTAAACATGAATGTCATTCACATGTCATTTCATCTTCTGCAAAGATCCTGCAAGTCGTTTTTTATAGTAATATCCATTATTTTGTGGGCAAACCAATGTTTCATTGCATTAAAATGTCTGCTTGTAGCATCATGTTGGTGATCAAATAATTTCAAATTTTAGAGCATATCTTAGATTTCAAAAATTCAGATTAGAGATGCCTTGTGGCTTTTCTGAGCATGCATAAGAACCAGAAGAACAACCCAGGACCAGCCCTCACTGGTGGAAAGGGCTAAATTTGTATGGCAGGATTTTTACACTTCTGCCAGAGCCATCTTAGGTAGGACTGAGAGCCCCTCTCTCTTCCTCATTCTGTGCTGAGCCCAGGGTGAGGACAAAGGGTCTGAGAGGGACGGTCCTACTCTGACAACATCCTGGTCAGATGTCATTTGGGTTTTCCTGGAGCTCTACCAGGAGTGCTAAGCTAGCCAAGAAGTAGACACTGGACCTTGTGGGCTGTTCCTACATGAGCATTGACTAATCAGAGAACTGGTGCTTGGTGGACTGAGGCCAGAAGCTTCTCTGGAGTAATCCATAGAGGAGGCCAGCTGGACTGGAAAGAGAGGCCGTTTGGTCATGTTGCTCCATTTCAAATGATCACCGAGTATGACTAGTCGTGCATCAAATGCTTCAGTTCTGTCCTTGGGGTCTGTAAGTCCACAGAGGACTGAACATCCCACGTGCCTCAGCTGTGGCTTCCCTGGAGGAACAAGCTGTCTTTGGTACCCCAAGAAGCCCTGCAAGACTTCATGTTCCTTCAGAGGGGTCTACCCTAGCCTCATCTCTCTATGCTTCAGAGCCCAGCTTCTTGAACTGTGGGCTGTGACCCCATATGGGGTTGTAAAACCAAATGGAGGGGGGTGAATGAAAAATTAAGCAACAATGAAAGGTTGGGGAACATTTAATGACCAAAATTAGTTCAAAATAAACAAAAACCTGTGATGAATCCGGGGTGTTGCTGGGAGCACTTTCCCATGATGCATTGGAGGAGCTCTCCGTTGTCTTGTGTTCCAACATACACACCAATGAAGGCTCTCAAAACACCTCAGCTCAGATCCAAAACTGTAGCATGTTATGAACTGTAGTGTTTTTACTGTACATACAAAGCTTCCTTCCTTCCTTCCTTCCTTCCTTCCTTCCTTCCTTCCTTCCTTTCTTTCTTTCTTTCTTTCTTTCTTTCTTTCTTTCTTTCTTTCCTTCTCTCTCTCTCTCTGTCTCTCTCTCTCTCTCTCTCTCTCTCTCTCCCCTTCTCTTCCTTCCTTCCTTCCTTCCTTCTTTCCTTCCTTCCTTCTTCCTTTCTTTCTTGTCTTTTTGTTTTGTTTTGTTTTTTGAGACAGGGTTTCTCTGTGTAGTTTTGCGCCTTTCCTGGAGCTCACTTTGTAGACCAGGCTGACCTTGGACTCACAGAGATCTACCTTGCCGCTGTCTCCCGAGTACTGGGATTAAAGGTGTGCGCCACCACTGCCTGGCAAGTTTTCCACTCAAATAAAAATCATGGCTTAATTAAGAAAAACAAAGTCTGCATTCTCCTGCCGTTGTTCCTTAGAATCAATTTGTAACGTGTTACAGTGTTTGATGACTAAAAAAAAAAAAATCTGTTTGTATTTCTTGCCGTTTCATTTTATATTATCATGAATTATGGCTTGTGAGTAGGGCAGAATTTCCAAACATTTCTGAATGACCCTAAACATACTTGTGTCATTTCATGCAATGTATTTATGCGAAGTGTCGTTCTCAGTGACAATTACACAATTAGAATATTGGACCACTCTAAAAGAGGCTGAAAATTCTCTGCACCCTGCAGCATTGAATGTTCAGCCAAGATATAATGATTTATGGAAAGTCAGAAAACACATCTATTCCATTAGTATGCAAATTTCTATCTTTAATACGTGATAGAATTACACATACACCAACTAATTATTTTAAAATAGCCTTCTTTATTATTTTTTCTCAGTAAGTGTTTGATTGGTATACCTATTTGATTTACCTATATACCTGGAGTTGCATCAAATTTTCTCATGTGACAGGGGTCACAATAAGGCCAGTCAGCATTGACTGAAACAAAGCCATGAGCCAAAACAATCTCTTTCCCTTCACAAGCTGATTCTCTCAGGTCCCTCTCTGGCATCGATTGTAGGCTAATAACAGATTTATCTAATAGGCGCCATCTCTCAGAATAGCTATTTGGCTTTCTATACAATGACCATATCTTGCCTAGAGGATAGTCTGGCCTGCACAGAGTTGGGGGTGGGGGGACTCTGGCCTTGCACTTTGCTGAGATTGGCAGAGAGATGGCCTCTCAGGCATGTGGGAGCTGGTGTCTGGAGTAGGGAGATGATAAAGTGATGCTGTGAAAGTCTTTTCCTGTACTTGTATGTTCAAGGGGATAAAGTGATGCTGTGAAAATTTATATGGTCCCTTGCTGCATCCCGGAGCCTTCAGAAAGATGTTCAAAGATTGGCCTGCTACAGATTAAACACAATCCCTATCAAAATTCCGATGCTGTTCTTCATAGAAATTGAAAAAATAATGTTAAAATTACATATGTAAATAGAAAGGAACTCAGGATGGCTAAGGCAATCCTGAACAATAAGAGAAATGCTAGACGTCTTTGAGCTCTACAGAGTTATTGTAATAAAAACAGCATAGTGCTGGCATGAAACAGTCAATAGACTAGAAATGAGCATCTGAACCCAAGTCTACCCATCTATGAATGACATCTTAGTGTTTTTCAAAGAGGCCAAAAAAATCCACACTGGAGAAATAACAGCATCTTAGCTGGTCCAACGGGAGAGCTGCATGTAGAATGAGACTCGATCCTTGCCTCTCACCATGCACAAAACTCAACTGCAAATGGATCAAGGACCTCAACATAAGGCCTGACACCCTGAGTATGAAAGAGGAGAAAGCAGACCTCAGTGGTGGTGGTGCATACCTTTAACCCCAGCGTTTGGGAAGCAGAGACAGGTGGATTTTGAGTTCGAGGCCAGCCTGGTCTACAAAACAAGTTCCAGGACAGCCAAGGCTGTTACACAGAGAAACTCTGTCTCAAAAAAACAAAACAAAACAAAAAAGAGCAAGTAGAGAATATGGTTGAACATACAGGCACAGGACAGAACTTTCTGAATAGGACCCTGATAGCACAGGCGTTAAGACAAATAAGACCACATGTACAGAAAAGGACACCATCAGTTGAATGAAGTGTCAAGCTACAGAACAAGAGATCTTGACCAGCTGTACATCTGGTAAAGGGTTAATATCTAAAAAATTAAAAAAGGAAGAAAGAAAGATCAAGGAAATAACCCAATTTAAAAAGGGGGCATGGAATTAGAGAGTTCTCAAAAGATGAAATACAAAATGGCTGAGAAACATATTTTTAAAATATTCAAGATCCTTTCCTTAAAGAGTGCTCTGTCTCCCACTCTTAGAACAGAAGCATAAGGAGGGAGGGAAAAATTCCTACGTGTCTTCTATACAGCAAGTACTTCCTACCTGGTGACCAACTGTCCCCACTTGCCCATGACAGAGGGGTTACTTGTGACTCTCAGACTAGATCTGTTTGTCAGTATGCTTAAAATTAAAACCCACACTATTCCGGGAAATCCAAACCATCACTGGTTATTTTAGAGGTGAAAACTGGGATTCTAAAAGGCCATTTGCCTGGGTTGGGGTCCTCAAGTTAACTTCTTCCCACTGCTCTATCTCATCACTTCTGGATGTGTGGACGGATATACCAAACCCACCCAGCAGCCTCTAAGTTCTTGGGAAGCTTCCAGCTTTCATTTCACTAATTCCTTGCTTGCTGGTGGAAAGACTGTCTTTCCTCTGGGTCTCTGTGTTTATGGAGCGAGATTCCCATAGCCCATCATCTCGTAATGCACACACCATGATGTTCAGAGCCAGAATTTCCAGATTGTCCTCAGGCTTCCCTCTTACGTTACGATGCATACATCCTGCACATAATGCTCTTGACCGTGTAGGTCTAGAGCAGGAGACATGTCTAAGTGGCTTTAGCTGCATGCTCCAATCAGCATTGCCTGTGTCTGTCAATCAAACTCCTGTTTCTGTCTCCCAATGGGACCCTGAAAGCAGTGTTATAGTTTGACTTCCCCAAAGCCCCAATGCTTAAGTTGCTTATTTTGTCTGAAACTTCCAGCAAAATTCTTGCATGGAAACTTTTATGGCCTGACCAGGGGAACCTGGGAGACAGTGGGCTCCTCTCTTCTGAGAGAAGAGCTTAATAGTCCAAGGCTAGTGAGGTTCTTTTGAGAAGTTAAAGAAATCAGCTTGCTAGCCAGGGCCTCCCTGCTGTTCCCAGAGATGATAATGTGATTGCTCAGCAAGGCAAAAGCTTTGAGAACTTCTTCCAAAAATGTACGTGGGGGGATCTTGGTCTCTTTCCTGCCTCAAGACATCCTGTCCCTGGGGGCTCTTGTAGAGTCAGAAAGAATTTTCTCTTTCCTCTTCTCTCCTGTCCCTGGAGGGTTATAAATCAAAGGGGACCTCACCCCTGACTTGTACTTGTCTTGATTGGTGTCCAAAGTTTCAAATCCCTTTGTACTGTAAGATCCAGGTCTTAGGTTAATCTGAAAGTCTACTGGAGACCACCCACCTCCCTTAAACTAGCAGCTCACCTTTCATGCCAGAGCTGCCTCTGCCCGGGAAGTGTGATAGACATACTCTCACCTATCATGCTTAATTAGCCCTCAGATCTGCTCTCAGATCTGTGGCCCTTTCACAGATGTCGGAGCCAGGAAGCCTAGTCAGCCCCCATGGCTTCCTCTGAATGTCATTAAGACCATTCTCCACAGGTGGGCCACTGAAGGTCAAAGCTGAGAAAGTCACAGAGTTAGGCCTTTGATCCATTTGGAGTTATTGTGCAAGGTGATAGCTACAGTCTAATTTCATTCTTGTGCATGTGGACACCCAGTTTTCCCAGCACCATTTTTTGGAAGATGCTGTCTTTTCTCCAGTATCTGTTTTTGATATCTTTGTTGAATATTAGATGGCTATAGTTATGCATAATCATGTTTGGGGCTTTGATTTTGTTCCATTGCTCTATATGACAGTTTTTATGCCGGTACCATATTGTTTTTGTTACTATGGTTCTGTAATATGTCTTGAAGTTTGGAATGGTAATCCCCCCAGCATTGTTCCCTTTTGCTCAAGATTGTTTTGGCTACCCAGTGTCTTTCGTGGTTCCATATGCATTTAGGATAGTTATTTTCTTCTATTTCTGTGAAGAATGAGGTGGGGATTTTGATTGGGATTGCATTGAATCTATAAATGGCTTTTGGTATAGTAGTCATTTTGACAACAGCAATTCTGCCAATATGTGAGCATGGGATGTCTTTCTACTTTCTAGTACTATTATATCTCCTTCTCTAGAGATTTCAGTTTCTCACTGTGGAGGTACTTCACTTCCCTCACTAGGCTTATCACTAGGCTTTATTTTCTTTGAGGCCATTGTGAATGGGAGTATGTCCATGATCTCTTTCTCTAGCTATTTGCTGTTGGTACATAAAAAGGATCTTTTTTTTGCAAGTCATTTCTGTGTCCTGCTACACTGATGAAATTGTTGATAATTTCTAGAAGAAATTCTGGTGGAAATTTTGAGATGTCTTATGTATAGTATCATGTTATGTACAGATAGGAAACATTCTATTTCTTCTTTTCCTATTTGTATCCCTTGAATTTTCTTCTCTTGCTATATGGCTTCAGACAGTGCTTCTCACACAGTATTGAGAAGGAATATGGGTAGTGGACAGCCCTGTGTTGTTCCTGATTGCCTAACTTCAAATAGAACAAAGACCTACATGGTAAACCTGAAATACTGATACTGTGAGAAGAAAACATAAGCTGTGGCTTCCAGGATGTGTGTGTAGGAAAAGACTTCCTGAATAGGATCCTATCTGTTCAGAAACTAAGGCCAACAATGGACAAATGGGACTTCATAAAACTAAACAGCTTCTTTACAGCTACGGGATAATCAAGTAAAGAGGAAGGTCATAGAAGAGGAAAGAATCTTTGCCAGCTATACATCTTACAGAGGACTAACATCCAGAATATATAACGAACTTAAAAACTTAGGACACATTCAAGAATGGGTCTGAGTTCTCAAAAGAAGAAATAAAAATGTCAAAGTAATTCCTCAAAAAATGTTCATCATCTCTAGCAATTAGGGAAGCAAAAATCAAAACAATTTTGAGATTCCTTCTTACTCCAGTAAGATGGCAAAGTTCAATAAAACATTAAGTACTTGAGAGGGTTTGGAAGGAAAAGGAACACTCCTTTACTGATGATGGTATTACCCACTGGTCCAGCCACTCTGCACATCAGTGTGGAGAGTCTGAAAAAGCTAAAAATAAAACCTGCTATATGACCCAGCAATACCACTCCTTGCATATGCCCAAAGGACTCAACATTTTACTCCATAGATATTTGCTTAGCCGTGTCCATTACTGCTTCATTTACAATAGTCAGGAGGTGGAAGTGACCCAAATATCTTCAGAGTGACAAGTGGGTAATGAAGATGCATCACGTATATACTATTCAGTTGTAAAGAAAATAAGATAGAGTTTCCAAGAAGATGGATGAAATTAGAAAAGATCATATTAAGCGACGTAACTCAGACCCAGAAGAACACACATTACGTATTCTTGATCATCTTTGGTTTCTAGCTCTAAGTCCTCAGATTTGAGTGTGTAACCTGGAGTAACTGCAGAAATCAGGAAAGCAAAAGGGAGCCACATGGGAGCAAGAGAAAGGAGAACAAAAGGGTACAAGTGAATTGAAGGGCAGTGGGGTTGTTTAAAGTAGAGCAGAGATAGACAGACAGACAGACAGATTGTAGTTAGAGTTTTCTTGCCTGGCCCATAGTCAGGACAAATCTCTCTCACCCTCCAGGCCTATAGACGCTCAGAACCAACCAAGTAAACATACAGAAACTTATGTTGTTTAGTAACTGTATGGCCATGGCAGACTTTTTGTTATCTACTTCTTTTATCTTAAATTAACTCATTTTTGTTAATCTATACTTTGTCATGTGGCTCGTGGCTTACCAGTACCTTACATCTTGTCATGGCAGCGGCTGGCCGTATATCTCTCTCCTTTCGCCTTCCTCTTCCCAGAATTCTCTTCTCTCTTTGTCCCGCCTATACTTCCTGCCTGGCCAGTGGCCAAACAGCATTTTATTTATACAGAGCAATATCCACAGCACTTCCCCTTTTCTTTTTTTTTTTTAAAGGAAGGTTTTAACTTTTACATAATAAAATTACATGTAACAAAACAATTATCAAGCAAGAATTATAGTTATAATATCTAGTTTATTTGTTTTGGCAAAATTAAACAAAATATTTTATCTATCCTATATTTGTGAGTCTAAGGTTTTTATATCTAACTTATCTTTTATCATAACTGAGGAAATTATAACTATCTAGTCTTCAACCACATTAAAGACCTCAGAAGGATACATTATTACCTGAGTAATGGGAGAAAGATGCAAGTAACTTTTGGGGAGTCTTGCAGGGTAGACAGAGACAGCTGGCAGCCTAGACAGTCACCTAATGTTCCTTTGTAACGTTGGGGCATTTGTCTTCAGTCCACAGGGCTATAATCTCTTGGTCATTTCTCTCAGTGTCCTGTAGAATTTCTGGCAGTTTCCTCTGCGAAGCAGGTACCTGAAGGACCATTTTGTCAAGCAAAGTTTAGTGGTCACCTTTCTATGGGTCCCACATGTCCAGTCGATCAAGCAGTCCAGGCAAGAACAGTTTCTTGTCCAAATGGCTATTTTTGCCAAGGTGAAGATAAGATATGAAGTGTCTTTAATGCTCATCCTCCTCTCTGAAGTAAATCAGTGTTGTCAGGAGCAGACATGTCTCACTCTCCAGAAAGTCTAAATTTTAAAAATATTTTAAATGCCATATTCTGTAGGTCTTTGAAGTATTTGAAGATTACCTATCTACCTGAAATATCTCTATGTATATTTATACCTAGAAGACTTAACTAACATGGCTATGAGTATGATTATCATAGATGACTAACTATTAGTCTATTTTTAATTATACATTACAATTTTAAATGAGCTATATAAACATAATACCTTAAACAAGAGTAGAAAGATACACACAGTATAACAAAATTAACTTTAAGTTTGTATCAATAGACTAAAATCTATACCAATGTAAAACATTTTAAACAAGTTGTTGCTCTTTAGAAGTAAGTTTCTTAATCTACCTTTTTTTCCTATTATATCTATATCATATTCCCCTTTTCTTCTTTAGAAAGAGATCACATTTATAATCAACCTGCTTTAAATAAAAATACTCTTTTTTTTCTGTCCCACACCAGAGGGCTCTTCTGATTTGAGACATAAAAATCTCTTAACTTTTTTTTTTTTTTTTTTTTTTTTTAGCAATATGTCTGGGTTTAGAGAAGGAGTGAGCCAATTCCATCTCCAAAGCCAGCTTGATAATTTTGTGAAATTGGGCGTAGTTTTTCTTACTACTTCCTGTTGGAGGGGAGCGCTGTACCTTATGGGGACACAAAGAAAATTTTAGGGTTATGGAGTAGTCCGTGAGGGTAAACCTCTGAGCCATTCTGGATGTTGGATCATCTGGGCCATGGTGTCATCCGAGACCTTTCAGGTGGTCTTGGCTGATCAAACCTGATGTATCTTAATCTGGAACAAATCCATAGCCTCTTGCTTTCTGTGGAAACAAAAGCAGACACTCTTTTCCAAAGCAACATATCTTTATATCTAAATTTTGAAGTCAAGGTATCTTTAAAATTTACATATTTATTTAACTCAACAGCTTTTACAGTCAAATCTTTTTCTGTAGTTAAAAATCCCAAAGACAACATAAACCAGATTCTCTGTGTAATAAACATTTTTGTAAGACTGAAATGCCAATGTGGCTACTGGCTCTGTCCACCTCAGCTTTCCAACATGGCGGTGGTACAGTTTACCATCAGCTCTGGGTCTGGAGCCATGTGTACCATCAACTATCAGAAGCAGTTTTATCAAAGCAGTGCACAGCCCAGAAACTTTTTTTTTTTAACTAGCAAAGGCTAAATCCAACATGCAGCAGAGTAAAGTGCCATTTATAGATTTCTCATTCCCACCACACTGTAGGTCAGACGCACACACCAGGAACCAGCCATAGTAGCTCAAAGAGATCATGCATTTCAGACATGGCGCCCAGAGGTTCCTGACCTGGATATGACCTGAAAGCCTTCCCCATGAAAACTAACTTTTATGATACCAGAAAGCTTCATGCAAACTCTCAAGGGAGAGAAGCAAACACAATTTCTACCTTGCTATGATGTTGTATTAGTCAGGGTTCTCTAGAGAAACAGAATTGTTAGAGTTTAATAAATTTATTAGAGTGCCTTACAGGCTATGATCTAACAGTCCAACACAGCCTGTCTACAAATGGAAAGTCCAAGAATTCAGTTCAGTGCACAAGACTCAATGTCTCATACAGTCTTCAGTATATACCAGAATCCTGAAAAAGTAGGCTCTAATGCCAGGGTAGGAACGGAACTGTGATCAAGAGTGAGGGAAAACAGGCAAAGAAAGTAAGCTTCTTTTTTCCATGCCCTCTATATAGGCTGCTACTAGAAAGTGAGGTCCAGATTAAAGGTGAATCTTCCCACCTAAGAAGATAAGCATTAAAATCGTGTCTTCCCACTTCAAATTATTTAATTAAAAAAAATTCCTCACAGGTGCACCCAGTCACTTGGGTTTTGGTTAATTTAAAATATAGTCAAGCCAGCAACCAAGAATAGCTATCACAGATACCTATGAACCATAACAATGACCAGTATGGCCCAATAATCCCTAGTGTGCAATTGTGGCATGCACACCTTGGCAGCCTAAGGCCTACTCGACAAGAGGAAAATCATACCTGGTGCTGAAAACCTAGCCAATACCTGAGCCTACTGAAGTTGTGGATTTTGTAGGTAAACTACAGCTGCCACTTTACTAAACCAGCATAATTCCTAACCACATGTTTACATAGTTGTCCTTATATCCACAGATAAGTGTAGCTCTCATCGTTTATCAAAGAAACTTCTCTTTGCAATGGATGGAGACCATTACAGAAAACCACAACCAATTAAAATGCAGAGAATAAGAGATTAGTGTGGTACTCAGTACCAACTCACACATTTACAATACAATTCCTGTACCCAAGGCTCAGGGATCATTGAAGAATAGAGGATATAAAGATTGTAAGAGCCAGAGAAACAAGTTTGCTGTGAGATTGTCTCTCCTAGAAATGTCAGAAAGGCTACATCAGTAAAGTCTTATCAGCATGGTTACCTGCTATGGGATGGTCTTTCTGTATGCTGTGAATATATGTTGCTACCATTGGTTAATAAATAAAGAGGCTAGGTTATAGCTGGGCAGGAAATCCAAACAAAGAGACAGAAAGTAGAAAGGCAGAATTGGTGGAGATGCTGTGGGTAGCTGGAGGAACAAGATGTAATGGAACACAGGTAAAGCCACAAAGACATGCAGCAATACATAGATTGATAGAAATGGGTTAATTTAAGATAAAAGAGTAGTTAGAAATAAGCCTGAACCATAGACCAAACAGTTTGATCAATATAAGCCTCTGTGTGTTTATTTGGGACCAAGCGGCTGCAGGACACCGGAAGACTTCTGGCTACAGTTGCCTAAACAATACCCGTACAAGAAGGACATTGATGGACATGCTAACATGGAAGTGGAGAAGCTTGTGAGGACTCATCCCTCTAGGGGATGCTGACAGTGAGAGAAATTGTCTTCCCAAGTATTGTTGGTTGTTTTTCTCTCTTGGGGGGCCCTCTACCCAGCTCCCAAATAAATTACACACACAGGCTTATTCTTAATTATAAATGCCCAAGCTTAGCTTGGCTTGTTTCTAGCCAGCTTTTCTTAACTTAAATCATACCATCTACATTTTGCCTCTTAGCTTTTACCTTTCTCTTACTTCTGTATATCATCCATCTTTGGCCTACAGGCCTAGAATATATGACAGACTTTTCTATGGAGCAGGAATTTTGAAGAACTGTCCTATCATTTTTTGGCAAAGTTTGGCAGTTGCCTTCTTTTGTGTCCTTCTTGCCCAATTTGAACAGCATACTGTCAGCAGTTGAGGCAACAGTAGTTTATTGTCCAGATGGCTAGTTTTTGCAATAAAGAAAGCAAACTCTATATGGAAGTTCTTCACTGCTAATCGTCTTTTTTGAAGCAAATTGATGCTGTCAGAAGCAGATGTGTCTCACTGTCATGAAAACATGTTATCAAAACATCTTAAGTGTCATAGTCTGTTGGTCTCTGAAGTGTTTGAAGACCATTTGTTTATCTAAAATATATCTGTTTGACCTTGAAAACATACCTAATGTGACTACAAGTTTGATTGTTATAGATGACTAACTACCAACCTGCATTTCTTTTTGGTTTGTTTGTTTTGTTTTGTGTTTTGGAGGTTTTATTTTTTATTTTTTAATTTTAGAGCATTTCTGTCTTCAATTTCATACACACATACAATGTGTGGTGATTACATTTCACCTTATTTTTTTAAATGAATGTAATATTTACAATTGTAACCATTTCTAAGTTCACAATTCAGTGGCATGAATTACATGCAAGATAACAGTTACACTCATGATATTCATTAATTACACTCATGATATTAATTACATCTGTTGTATTCATTGATTACATTTGCAGTATTCATTTAATAACTATATTTATGAGATTCATTAATTACATTAATTGTATTGATTTATTATGCTCATGGTATTATGTCCTGATACTACTGTCCATTTGTGGGGCTTTTCCATCACACAAAACAGAAACTCTGTACCTAGGAAATCATTGCTCTGTATTCCTTTCTTCTCCATCTTGAGATAATTTCTAATTTTCCTGTCTCTATGAATGTGCATATTCTATATATTTCATGTAATACAATTCTATAGTCTTTGTCCTTTTTTAATGTAAAAACATTTTATGTACAACTGCAGGAGAAATAATACACAGATAGCTTGAACATAAAACAGTTTATAATTTAAAATTCCAGGGTTATTTGAAACTGGAAAACATTTTCTCTGTAGAAAATAGTAAAAACAATAACATTTCCCAGTAAGCCCTTTTAAGCCAAATAATAGCTGAATTATACATATAAATATAGATTAGATTCTGGGATACAGAAGAAACCTATCTTCATCTGTTCAGAGAGGTATGTTTTACTTAAGTTTTGTGAGATTCCTATTTATCTTCCCCTTCACTGTTTGATTTATGGCAGATATTTTTCTATAGGCTAATCCATAATCTAAAAAGTTTTTAACCTCCCCTCCTGAAAGTACAGCCAGTGTATTCTTTCATCAGTTTGATACAGTACAAATTCTTATCCTCATAGTGAAATGTTTCACTAAAGCTTGCCCAGTGATTGGGCAAAACCAAAATCTATAAGTCACAGTCATCCTAGGGTTCCTCCTGCTATGTAGTCTCCCTGGATCTGTGGGTTGCAATCTGGCCATCCCTTGCCCTACATCTAGTATCACTTATGATACTACATCACTTATGAGTGAGTACACACCATGTTTGTCCTTCTGAGTCTGGGCTACCTCACTCAGGATGATATTTTCTAGATCCATCCATTTGCCTGCAAATTTCATGATGTCATTGTTTTTCCCTGCTGAGTAGTACTCCATTGTGTATATGTACCACATTTTCTTAATCCATTCTTCAGTTGATGGGCATCTAGGTTGTTTCCAGGTTCTGGCAACTATGAATAATGCTGCTATGAACATAGTTGAGCACATGTCTTTGTGTTATGATTGAGTATTCCTTGGGTATAAGCCCAAGAGTGGTATGGCTGGGTCTTGAGGTAAATTGAGTCCCAATTTTCTGAGAAACCACAATATTGATTTCCACAGTGGTTGTACAAGTTTGCATTCCCACCAACAGTGGAGGAGTGTTCCCTTTGCTCTGAATCCTCTCCAACATAGACTGTCATTAGTGTTTTTGATCATAGCCATTCTGACAGGTGTAAGGTGGTATCACAGAGTCATTTTGATTTGCATTTCTCTGATGATTAAGGACGTTGAACATTTCTTTAAATGTCTTTCAGCCATTTGAGATTCTTCTTGAGATAATTCTCTGTTTAGCTCTGTAGCCCATTTTTTAATTGGGTTGTTCAGTATTTTGATGTCTAGTTTCTTTATATATTTTGGAGATCAGTCCTCTGTCAGATGAGGGGTTGGTGAAGGTCTTTTTCCATTCTGTAGGTTGCCCTTTTGTCTTACTGACCATGTTCTTTGCCTTACAGAAGCTTCTCAGTTTCATGAGGTCCCATTTATTAATTATTGCTCTCAGTGTATGTGCAACTGGTGTTATATTTAGGAAGTAATCTCCTACCTGTATTTCTTAATTGTCCTAAATAGTTTATAATAATAGCCTTCAAGGACTAGAAATTTGCATTACATAGTTAAATGAGCTGCATAGGTACAATACCTTAAACAAGAATAGAAAGATATGTACAGTATAACAAAAATAACATGAAATTTGTATCAGTATACAAAAATCCGTACCAATGTAAAATGTTTAAGACTAGTAGCTGCTTTTTAGTTTAAAAGTAGATTCAATAATATATACTTTTTCCTATCATTTCTATAGTATATCCCCCCTTTCCCCTCAGAAAGAGCTCCCCAAATCTAATCCTCATTGCTCATCTTTCTCCCTGACCATGACCAACAACAACTGGGAATGAACCACCCTAGTTGATGATAAACATCACAATCCACTGAATGACCAAAACCACCCACCCTCTCTTGGAAATATGGATGTCATGTTTTCTAGATTGCTTCCTACTTTCTGGGGTTAACGACATCTCTAGTAAACCCTGAAAAAATTGGGACAATGATCAAGTCCTGGGAGAGCTAGCTGTGTTATCTTTTTGTTTAGTATCTGTGTGATGGAAAAGTGCAGAGCCCATCTGAAGTCCTTGGCTGGAGAAGTCTGTGAGGCTGAACTATCGCAGCTAACAGCTTTGAAGTTGTTCTGGATTAAGAATTTTGAGTGAACTGCAACAGAGGCATTCTGAGAGGCTGGATCACCTGGGCTATTTGTCTTTATTGGTGTCTTGTCCTTTTTTGAAAACATGCAAACTTTTAATGATAACATATATATCTACATTAACAGAAGTATGGAATGTGTGATATGCACAAGTCAGCTAAAGTTGATTTTTGTTTTGATCTATGTTTGAGCAGGTAAAAGGAATTTGTTAACTTTATAACTCTGTTTGGACTATATAACCAAACCTCTATCCATGCTATATGAAAGGATGGCATGTAATAATAAGTCACGAGGTCTCTATAGCCAACAAAAGTTATCATGTCTCCTCCAGTCTCAGAGCTGTTTCTATGTAGAGGGACCAGCATATACATCATCTGTCTGGTAGTTTTTCTTGATTTCTTCCTTCATATCTGTAGCTAAGATTTTCAGGAGGTCTCCCCAAGAAATCTAATCTTTAGTATTTTTGAAGGAATCCATAGCTTTTAGTTTCCTGTGGGAACAAAGGTGTAACCTCTACCCTAACACATTTCCTGATTCCATTCTGAAGTTAAGACATTCTTAAAATATACAGGTTGGTCTAATTTAGCAATTTTTCTACAATCCAGTGTCTCTCAGCAACATTTGCCTTTTGCTCATCAGCATTCAAAAAAATAAAGTTAAGAAAGCAACATACAGAATCCAGCACCCTGTGTATTTTTCATCCTTATGTGGCTTATTTTTTTATTACTTTATTCTTTCTTTAAAGAAATAATTTAAATATTCTTTCCTTTAAAAAATTAGTATTTTTTAAACTATTTACTTAATGACTGTCTATACCAATTTTTTTCCTTCAGTACCTGAGCACATTTTCAAGCATAGTGTATCTGTTTAGAGGCTTTTTTTTTTTTTTTTTTTTTTTTTTTTTTGCTTCCACTGGGAGGCAAATTTTAAATTGTACAGCCTAGGAATGGTGCTGGTGGCTGGCTTCATCCCCCTAGGTTCCATGAGAGCCTAGCTTCATGTTCGCAGATACCAGCCTGGAGCTGCATTTACCCACCACAGCTCTGGGAAGTTGCTGAGCCCACTTTCCAGAGTCCCTGTGAGTGGCAGCTGACTGTTATGAGTGCTTTTGGAGAGGCCCAGGTGGCCACTGTCGTGTTGGAGCACCACATGTAGTTGTTCTTTCTCATTGGAACCGCCAGCCTGCAAATAATGACATGGAGACTTATTATTAATTATGAAAGCTTGGCCTTTAGCTTAGGCTTGTTTCCAACTAACTCATAACTTAAATTAGCTCATATTTTTTAATCTACATTCTGACATGTGGCTCATTTCCTCATCTCCATACTGCACATCCTGCTTCCCTTGCCTCTCGCTGGTGAATCTGCCTTTCTTCTTCCCAAAATTCTCTCTCTGCCCAGAAGTCCCGCCTATTATTTCCTGTATAGCTATTGATTGTTCAGCCCTTTATTACACTAATGGCAGTAATACATCCTCACACAGTGTACAAATATCCCACAACACTGGCACACCAGAGAAAGTTGGGGGAATAAAACTAAGAGACAAAATGAGAGGAAGCCACAATTGAAATTTGTCTGGGGCCTGAGAGATGGCTCAGAGGTTAAGAGCACTGGCTATTCTTCCAGAGGTTCCGAGTTCAATCCCCAGCAACCACATAGTGGCTCACAACTATCTATAATGAGATCTGGTGCCCTCTTCTGGCATGTAGACAGAACACTGTATGTGTAATAAATAAATAAGTCTTTAAAAAAAAAAAAAGAAAATTGTCTGAACTCTGGGTCTTAGGCAGGAAGTCCAAAGGCACAGCTGCCTGCAGGTCTATGAAGTACTTCCACTTCATGTCATACCAAATTTAGTACATGAAGGAACACTTTAAGATTTCTATTTGTTTAGCCCTGGTTGGCTCTGCTGTGGTTCTTGTTTGGGCTGCCATGAAGTTGCAGCCAATAACCCTGGTTGGCTCTGCTGTGGTTCTTGTTTGGGCTGCCATGAAGCTGCAGCCAACGGCCACCCTGAAAATGGGCAGGAGTGTAGGAGTGTGTGAGAATTCAGGCAGGCAGGATCTGGCCAGTTGTTGCTGCTGGTCTTTGAGAGGATACTGTGCTGGGGCTGTCAACACCTATCTGTGGCCTCTTTATTTGGCTGGGCTTCTAGCAGGTGGGTGGGGAGCATCCCATGGGCAAATTGTCAGTGAGATCCAGGTAGAAGCTGTAAGGCTTCTTTCAACCCAGCATTAGAAATCTTAGATTGTTGTATCTACCATAGTATGCCATCCAAAATGTCACTAGTGTGTCCCATTCTCAAGAGGAGGACTGCCCAGGACTCTGGAAGATGTCCAGGTCTGAGAACCATTCTTTTCCACACCCTCTAAGGCCACAGGATATAGAATCATCACCATAATTTAGCCTGTTGTAGGACTACTTATCCTTCTAAATTTCTACACCAGGCCATACTTGATTGAAATCTTGTTTTGAGCATTTCTCACTGTTGCTTGGAGTGAAGGCTGAGGAGGTCTTTAAGACCAGACAGGGACCTCCAGCCAGTGTTTCCAAATTCTTGTCACCATCAAGAAAGATTCAGTGACTAGACAAAGTATGGAGTCAGGAGAAATTTTTGTTGCAGAGTGAAAGAACACAGTGAAGGAGTGTAAGCTTCCTAAGTGAGTTTTTTATTGAATCTGGGAGATGTGTACAAGGTCATACAGCTTGTTTGTTATTGTTGCTTGATTTTTGTTTTGATTTTTGTTTTTTTAATCAGGACTGCTTGGCAAGGAATACTTCAGTTGTTTGCCACACAGGTGCGTGGATTAGAAGATGAGACCACGTGATGTTTACAGTTGTGGTTGTTTTCCTTTGAACACAAATCCCAGTTTACAGCCATTGGCCTCATATAGATAGTATACGATTTACAGGTTACAAGCTGCTGTTTTCATCCATGTTTCCTTTATAGATGCCATTCTTGTTTTTCTTTAAGCTCATTCCATTTGAACCGTCCTTGTTTGCCAGTGGCTTCCTGTTTCACAATGCTTTGTATCTCCAGCAAGGTCAGCAATATTATCACAGGAGTATGTGGCAGAAAAAATGACCTATATTCATGATCCAGAAAGTAGGGGTGGAGTGGGCGGGTCAAGATCCAGAGGCCCCATAATCTCTTTCATGTGCATGCACCAATGATCTAATGACCACCCAGGAGGCTCTACCTCCTGAAGAGCAGGTCACCTTTTCCTAGCTCCCCTACCCCAGCCCCAGAACTAGAAGTGCATCTTTGACATTCATACTGCCCCCCAAATCAGGAGGAACTCCCACATTAGGCACCGAGGACTCACAGGGAGAAGCCATGGAATGTAGGAGCCTAGGCTAGCCTGTGAGCTGAACTCAGAAATCTGTTAAGCTCTTGCAAGGTGCTGTGTTTGCATATGCAAATACTGCTTGACACTCTTAGTTCCTTTGAGCTCCTTCAGCAAGAAAAGCTCATGAAGGATTGACTGAGATTGGCAACCCTCAGCACTATACACAACCTTAGGGAGTCCCAGATCAGTTTTAGTCAGGACCTATGAAGGTGGGATCCAGACACTGACTGGTTATTTAAATCTTTCTAGGAGATTCTGATAGTCAAGCAGGTGTGGGAACAACCACCAAAGGACCTGTACAGTTCCATGCAAGTGTCACTTGATGGATCAGCAGAAACAAAGTCTTGGGTCTAAGTTCTGACGTTACACCATCATCACCTGGGTTGAGAACATTATAAACCAGGTTTTGGCCCCTCCCCGGTATTTGTCTGATTTAATTGGTCTAGGTGTGATGGGGGCTTTAGCATCTTTGCATTTTCCCTGGGTGACTTCTGCATGAATCCTGGATTGATAAATCTGGGACAGGAGGGAAAGGGACAGCAAGCTGTAGAGTGTGGACGCTCTTCCAAAGTGAACTGCTGGATCCAGGAAGGGCATGTCTAAGTCATAAGACTGCTTGTTCTAGAAGGCTAGTAAGGTTGTTTCTTTGGAAATCTGGGCCAAAGTTTCTAGCACTCAGGATTTGTTGGGATGGTGAGGCTTCTCAAGGACTTTTCAAAATATCATACAACTCCTTGAGTTTGTAAAAACTTGATAGCAAAATTTGCCCTTGATAGGTTCCTTCACCATTTAGATGAGAAACACAAAAAGAATGAAAATAACCCCAAGGTTTCAGAATTGTGGAAAATATCATTACTGGCAATGAAATTCACAAGAAGCCTTGCCGACGCCTGCACTCTCCCCAAGACTAACATGAGAGTGTGTTTTTACTTCTGACGCAATAATTAATTTTGCCCAAGAAAATGTCCCTCTGTGCACGCCTTCAGGCAGGGACTAAATGAAACCTTTAATTCACCAATAAAGGTGATCTCCTTTGTCCCTGGGACCCTGCTGAGGCAGGCAGAAGTCCCCAGTGGATTCACTCTGAGAAGCCATGTCCTAGGAGGCTCTGGACACCCGACTAGAGATTTCCCCTGCCCAAGTCCAGAAAAATTGACTTTGTCAGGATATGAAAGGTTTGAGATGACTTCCAGAGCTAACTGTGGGCGCCATTCTAGAGTCAGAGTCGGGAAGTCAAGGAGCCAGAAAGGAAGCAAAATCCAAAGTCAGCCTGGTCAAAGGACTGGGCTGAAACGTAGATGGGTTCAACACTAAGTGAAGAATAAAGGACTGAGCTATGCAGGCCTGGTAGACCCCCGGGATGCAATGTCCAGGCCTGCCCACCCCAGGGATGCAATGCCCAGGCCTTCCCACCCCAGGGATGCAATGCCCAGGCCTTCCCACCCCAGGGATGCAATGCCCAGGCATGCCCACCCCAGGGATGCAATGCCCAGGCCTTCCCACCCCAGGGATGCAATGCCCAGGCCTTCCCACCCCAGAGATGCAATGCCCAGGCCTGCCCACCCCAGGGATGCAATGCCCAGGCCTTCCCACCCCAGGGATGCAATGCCCAGGCCTGTCCACCCCAGGGATGCAATGCCCAGGCCTGTCCACCCCAGGGATGCAATGCCCAGGCCTGTCCACCCCAGGGATGCAATGCCCAGGCTGTCCCACTCCAGGGAAGGTAATTTAATGAAGGATAGACAGATCTTATTGTAGGAGTTGCTTTGCTTGACAGCATACTCAGAGAACTGGCCCAGACTACTGATTGAAATGAAACTTGGATGGAGGTGGAGCAGCAGATCCATAAACCTCGGTGGGAAACAATCATTTTCTTCATTACAAAGCATGTAAATAGACACTTGGGGACAGGCAAACTTTCATCAGCTATCATAGAACAAAACCTACAAACCGTGTGAGTTGTTTCTCTCAAGGCTGGGTGGTGTCTAATCAACTATCCTTCCTGCCCTGTATGTGGGAAGGCAAGCAAGTGTTTCACAGTTAGTCCTGGCCTAAACCTGTCTCCATAGATAAAGTTGGCCCAAACAACCCCTGTACATAAGGAACTGTAAACAATCTCGGTATGCAAGTAAATTGTAGCTTAACATGAGCAAACTTTTCTAATCAAGCAACTGTGTTTAAGCCAATCACAGCAGCCGAGTCTCCAGCCAGAGACTGAACTGAGCTGCCAAATAAGGGGAGTATTTGCCATGTAAACAACAACAACAACAACAAAAAAACCACTGATACCAATCCAACTGTTTCTGTGTGCCGTTTCTTTTTCTCTCGATATAAGTACAACTGGCCAATATACCAGGGCAGGACAATCTGAGTCACTTTTGATCCCAAGAGCTGTTATTTCTTAGAACGTTCTTTTCTTTATTCTTCACTCCAAAAGAAAATTCGTTAGCATTAATTAGTCTCATGTTATTTCTTATTTACTATTTATTTTAAATTAATTTTTAAACAAACACATGGTCAGCTCTATTCCAAGAAATTACCTTGCTAGAAGGCTATGTAAAAAGATGTGTAGGTCCATGTAGGGGCCTAAGAGTTCTCAGCAGAAACTAAACCTGACTCCTTCTCCTACCTCAGAAACAACCCAGAAGCTAGGCATACATACAATGGGATGTGATCAGACAGTAAAAATGAAATTTATGAAGAGATAAAAATACCAATGATACAAAAGCATTAAATGTGATGTGCGAGATAAAAACTGTGTTCCCTGGAGGCAACTGTGCAAAAATCAGAAGCTATCCTGAAAAAAATATAATCAACTTTTTTTTTAACTGTTACAATTGCACTATTAACAACTGTAATTGTCCTTTTCATTTTTGCTGTTTCTAATTGTTTATGTAGTATTGCTTTATAAACGTTTTTTATTTTTTATCTTATTTCAGTTTTTGGTAAAGGCTAATTATATTTCAGTAGCTATGTGGAAGCCATGACTCAATTATTGCAGTTCCTATCTTTCTTACCTTGGTCAAATACTGATACTCACCTCTCACATACATACAAAACACACACACTCTCCATCAGGAGAATATATGTGCAATATTACTCTGGTTGAGGTGGTAGGTTAATGGAGATAAGTGATGATTTCATCTTTTCTCTCACACACATTTCTGTGCACACATGCATGTGAACACAAGTTTGTGCACACAAGTACACAGTCTGACAGGTCCCTCTCTGAGGCCAGGCTGGCCTTTGCAGAACAGCAGGTCTGAAAGGGCCTTTCATGCTACTGACGCTAACATAGTGATGCTCGAATCTTCTATACCATTACATAACAGATTGCCTCCCAAACCCAAGGGTTTCTTACCATTCATGTGACCCAGGAATTCCACCAGGGTCTAGCAGAATGTTTGTGACTCAAGAAGCCTCACCAGCCTGTCCTCATGGTGTCTGAGGAGATTCTCCTGAACAATAACCTGTTCTAAGCTCTTTCCAATGGTGACTGGCAGTTTGTTGCCATTGGGACCTCTCAATAGGACAACTTATAACATGGCAGCTTGCTTCCTTCAGAGCTCCTGTGAACAAAAGCACAAGCAAAGGAACAAGATAGAAATCATAATCTTTCTGTAACCAAGGTTTAGAAATGTTATCCTCTTAAATTTCTTCCTTTATTTTCTTGGTTCACCTCAAACTCAAGAAGCAGAGATTTGCACACAGTCATGAATATGAGCAGGCATTCACTGGACTACCTTAGCCACGGCCTACAGCTGATGCACCTCACCAGAGGACAGTTCTGCCCACAGCCACGTTGTGCCCATCCGATGCTAAATGAACGTCATGTGCAAAGCTGCTCCTTTTTCCTACGTTGTGCCATTCAGTCCTTGCATTGGGTTCAGTGTCTTTTGGTACATGTTTTACGGATGGGTGCCTATGTCTTACAAGACTATGAAAGCAGAACAATGCTTAGGAGAGAAAGAGCTAGCATGAGACTACTGTTTTGTTTCTGTTTTTAAAAACTCAGTTCTATTATTTCCAGGTCTGTGGATTTAAGGAAGTTTCTTATCTCCCTAGATCTTGGGAACCTCAGATGTAGGACCTGTGAGGCACCCATCTCAGGAATTACTGAGGTAATTAAATGATGTAATATACACAACTCTCCAGAGTCTGCAATGTAATAAAATTGACTTTTAGTGGAACTATTGTTTATTTTTCAATGATAGCTCCCTGGGTTTAATAATGCACTAACTCAGGGTTTTCTCTGAGGTTACTCTGATGCCTTCTAACTTTAAACAATTCTGTAGCTACTGATCGTCAGGTCACTGTTAGTATAAAGGTGTTTTCTCCTCTTGCAATTGAACTGATTGTTAGCATCTGGATGACCAGTCAGCTCCTCACTAACATTTCAGTTCTTGTGTCCCTGTTACAATGTCTCTCATTTTATTGTGTGACAAAGGTTTACTGGGTGATAACACTTCAGGCAAATGTAGTGGCTCCTTTAATTCAGCGCAATTTCTCCTCCTAAAACTTGCTTTTTAATTTTGTTTCTCCCATGCTTGTCTTCGGGAAATCTATTTTTCTCTTTCAAATCTTACTTATTCCAACCCATTTTAGATCTTTATTTTTTATTTTATTCTCTCTCTCTCTCTCTCTCTCTCTCTCTCTCTCTCTCCACGAGAGCAACATGTGTGTGCCCACGGCATACGTGTGAAGGTCAGAGGGCAACTTGTGCAAGTCATTCCTTCTCTTCCAGCTGAGTGTCCCTGAGATCACAAGCGCCTTTATCTGCTGAGCTACCTCGACAGCACCAAATCTTTATTTTTCATTCCATTTTGCTTTATTTTTTATCAGTTCTGTCCATTTTACTGCCTACATATTCAATAGCATTCAGTCTTTTTTTTCTTTTTGGAGACAGTTGCTTGTGTCCTATATTGGCCTTAAACTCACTGTGTAGCCAAGGATGACCCTGCACCCCTGATATTCCTGCCTCCACCTCAAGTACTGGGACTCTGGGTATTCACCTCCACACCAGGCTAATGAGGTGCTGGGTCATACCCAGGGCTTTATGCTTATTGGGCAAGCACTCTGCCTTCTGGGCTCCATCTCTTGTTCTGGTCTTATTTTTTTATGACTCTAGTTTAATTTCTTTCAATGACAATTTAATGTTATCACTACAAATTTATGGTTTTTTTTTTTTAATGTCTGTGCCCTTGGTGGGCATGTATACACTTTTAATATAATTTCTAACTGGTATTCATCAGTTCACTTTATTTTTATTTGGGGGCTTTGGTAGTGCTGGGAGTTGAACCCGGGGCCTTGAGCATGCTAAGCACAGGCTTTGCCACTGAGCTATTCCCCCTAACCCCGCCCCCAAATTTATGTTTTAAATTTTGTCTTGGCTATCTTTTATTTTCTTCTTCAAGACTTCACACCTTTGCTTTAGGCCCTTATTTCATGGGTGTGATGTTTACTTTTACTGATATGGAGGATAGGGGACCTTCATTTCTTTGGGTGACACAATGCTCCAGCTGTGTCTTCCTCTTTCTTCCTTTAGGTTCATCTTTTTCCTTTTGTTTTCTCTGGTTGATGTCTTCACGTAGAAGTGATACTGGGCTCCTCTTAGTCATTAGTTAAAGGTGAAGGAAGTCTACAATTGTAATTAATGAGGCAATTCCACATAATTTATCTGGTAATCAAGAGAGGTTTGTTTCTGGGGTAACTTACAGCCAATAGGGGTTGGTTCCAGGAACCAGGAGAAATGAGGTGCCGTCCAGTGGAGAACTCTTGGCAGGTGTGGGTGTGACCGTTACCTGCTGTCAGTCTAGGGGCAGCGTTTAGAGGGCAAAGCTGGAACCTCTGCCCACTACAGAAGTCTGCCCTTCCTTTCTCAGCTGCCTGTCGAAGGCTTGCTCATCAGTGCTCTTCCCTGACATCTCCCTGTGTCTAGTCAGGAACTCCTCCAGACTTAGCACAAGCCCTTAACATCTTTACATATACATAGAATTGATCTATGCCTAACTCTTTATCTGCCTGATGTTATGGTTCCTTTTCTTCTGGTGTTCTGGAAGTTTTACTGCACATTTTTCTTCTTGGTATATGCCATAGTGCCACATTTCTAAAAGAGTTTCTAAAAGTCTGTGGACTTCTGCACACTCTCTGCTCACCATGTGTCACGTGGCACTAAGCACCTTCTGGGTCCCAGCCTCGGCAGTCTAAAGGGAAAGATGTCCCCTCCCCATCTTCCGCTGTGTGACCTGCATCACTTCCCAAGGCTCAAAGGTGTGAGCCTGTTTTCTAGTTTCGTCACATGTGGTTTTCATTTTTCTATTTTTCTTTCTCCTAATGTTTCCAAACGGTTTCAAGAGATAAAACCGGCAGAGCCTCATGCCTGTAAGAGCGTTTCCTGGACTTTGGCTTTGTTCTTCTAAGTGATTACACATCTATTCAAGATTCCAGTTTAAAGAAAGGCCATGACTTGACATCAAGGAGTGGGAAGTATGTTCCAGTTAGAAAAAAAAATCAGTGTTTCCTGCAACTGGAAGTCCTCAGGCCTGGCCAGTGTGTGAATTAATTGACAGCAGTTCATGAACAGAAAGTGAAGTGAGGCTGGAGGGAGAGGTGTGAGGACTGTTTCCCAAAGCTAGGGATTTGGGGGGAAAAAGAGCACACTAAGAACCCCTGCACTGTCTACTTTCGAAGGGTGAATTGTATGTTATATAAACTGTATTTACATGTAATATCAAAAATCTCAATACAGCACTTCATGGTGCTTAGGGACCAAAGAGAGAGACTCCCATGAAAGACTCCAAGACTTTTGACTTCATGAGGGTAGAAACATTGTCTTGCTCCTGGGCCTCCAACTTGGATGTGACTTTCATATCTACTGCAGAAGGCTGCAGAGAAAAGAGCAGCATCTGGTGAGTGTGGTTCGGAGAGGCACAGAGTCCTTGTCCGGAGCAAAGAGAGGCAGCGACAGCAGTGGAAAGGGAGGGGACACAGACGATAGAGCCAAGGATCAGTCCTGGGAAGTTGCTATGACAACAGAAGAGTAAGTTGTATGGAAACAAGAAACAATGTTAGAACGATAAATCAGAACAGCGTGATGGCTGTCACCCAGGCACTGGGGTATCCGACCAGAGCATTCAGGGCTCCAGGAGTTCTAACCTGCCAGTCAGAGGTGGTGTGCCCCCACTGAATCTTACTAGCCATTTTTTCTCTTGTTTTCATGACAAGTGCAGGAAGAAGCAAGTATCTACAAATTCCCCTCCATCACGGTCCCTCTTTTCTACCTGTATTAGGTGGTCTCCAGAAATGGCTCCCCAACAAGCCATGCCTCTCATTACTCACATCTGCATCTAATCCACACTAAGCTTGACAACTGCTAAGCAGTCGTCCAACTATCTTGAAGCCACCATGTAGTGAGGGAGCCCTGTGGAGCCATAGGTTGAGAGCACTCCCAGCTAGCCTGAGTCTTCCCTACCATCTCAGTCTGGCACCAAGTGTGAAGGTGAAAAGGCCATCTTGGAAGTCTAGCCTAGGTAAAAGTAGGGATGCATCCAGCCATGGATACACGTACCTATAGTACATTAGAGAGAACCTCTCGGCTGAGCCCAGTCAATTAATGTAACCACGGAAGAGAAAGATACATAATTTAAATCTCTACATTGGAGTAGCTTATTGCACAGAAATAGATGACTTGAACAAGCACAACAAGCCACATGAAGATCACCCTGCAAGTATTGGGGTCACTTCCATTGATTGGAGCAGGAAAGTAACTGTCAACACTTCAGTGGCTTTGACACTTTTTGCCCTTCCCACATTTCCAAACTGTAATTCTAAGCACAGAGCTCATGGAACAGAAATTGCCTACTGATGGCTGCTTGATTTCCTGAAACCTCCAGGCATTTGGGGAATGCTGGAATTATGCTATTTGTCCAAAAGCTTATTCCTCCTCTCCTCATGCAGAGATCTGAAATGCCTTGATCCTGTTTGTCTTATGCACAAAAGTCCCCTCACAAAAGGGACATGATAGAGGTCTGGAAAAGGAAAAGGAATCAGTATCCACAGAATCCTCAGGCCAGACTGGAACCCACCACAGTCCCTGGCTCTCTCTGCCTGTTGATTTGAGACTCTGGGTGTTTTATTTTTTATTACTGGTGGCCCAAGGCCAAGGCTACAAATAAATGTTTATGCTGGCAGCAAGGGGCATCATTTCCTGGGCTGCCTTTCAGGGGAGGAAAGTCATGTTTCAAGGCTCATTCTCTTTGTATGGTGTCCATTTTCCTCTCATGCAATGCCAAGGTCAAAATAGAGCTGGCTCCTAGGGTTAAAAATTCTGTTCTAGCTCCCCATGCTTGGCCCTCTAGTAGACATAGGCGCTTGTTCTACAGACAAAGCCCTTTCCCTAGCGTTGGCATTGTTTAGTTTCTCATGGATAGGTCTCTCTTCAGTGTTTCCAGGGTGTCAGGACAAAGAGCACATACAGGCACTAGAGTGTGACATAAAATATTAGCCATTATCATTATCGGTATTTGTAATCATGGCTTCTAGACTGGCTGTCTTGTTCAGAGATCTCTGGCCGGTGTTACTGAGGGCCCTTACCTATGTTGAGCCTTATAGTTACCAAGACATTCTGATATGGTCAAGACGGTAGATTATCCACTTGGACAGGGAATAATAAACAACCTACAATCTTCTGTGGTTATGTAGCTCATTACATGTATGTTTACCTACACCTGCACACACACACACACATGTCTGAATGAGATGAATACCTTTGAACAAAACAAGATCCCCTTTGTTTCAATGGCTGAGGCCAGAGCATTGGTTCTACACAAAGCTGGGGCTCTGGCCATCAGCTCGCTTCTGACTCCTGTTTCCCTAGGGCCAGATGATCTGGAATAGAGTTGGCCCGTAGAGCCTGCAAAGCCAGCAAAGTAGTTCTCAGGCCTGTTCCACGCTACCCAGGGCCTCTGCTTCTTAGCTCCTGTGCGTGATCCTCAGTACTGGCTCCAATTCCACAGTAAAGATGGAAAAACAGAATCATAGGAAACAAAGCCAGCTAGCCGGGCCTAGGGCAAAAAGCAAGAGGCCAAGTCAGAACCTGGGAGAAAGCCAAGGTTGGTAGAGAGGGTCTTGGGGGAGGCTGAGAAAGGGGGCATTTGAGCAAGAGAATACTCAGAACCTGGGAGGTCTCCTGCCTAGGCTGTAGGTCTCAGATCGTGGGCAAAATGACAGAAGATTCATATGGTGTGAAGACCCTTAACGGCTTTGAGCCTGGCTCTTCTGTAACTCAGACAGACCCAAGAACACTCAGCCTCCGAGTTTTCCTGCTTGAAGGCAATGATGTGAGGTTGAAAAATGTTCTATCACGTGGATACGTAAAATACATAAAATAACCTTGCCATCCTCACTGCTGCCGGTAGCAACATCAAGTAGGGCCTAAAGAAACCCTCCATACCAGCTTCCACAGTCTGCCTGGCCAGCTTAGGGGAGAGGTAGATTCTAGCTGGTACCTGTCTGGTCCTTGTCTTCGATAGGAGTGGGACCAGCTGGGACTGAAGCAGTCATGAGCTGGGGAGGGATTCTTGCTTACTTTTTTTTTTTTTAGTTTGTCGAGACAGGATTTCTCTGTGTAGCTTTGCACCTTTCCTAGAACTCACTCTGTAGACCAGGCTGGCCTCGAACTCACAGAGATCTGCCTGCCTCTACCTCCCTAGTGCTGGCATTAAATGCGTGCGCCACCACTGCCTGGCAAAGATTTATTTATTTATTATGTATACAATGTTCTGCCTGCATGCACCCCTGCAGGCCAGAAGAGGGCACCAGATCTCATAAGGATGGTTGTGAGCCACCATGTGGTTGCTGGGATTGAACTCAAGACCTCTGGAAGAGTAGCCAGTGCTCTTAACCGCTGAGCCATCTCTCCGGCCCCCTTGCTTATTTTATTCCTGTACCTCTTTCATGGTCTCATCAGGGAACCCCGGGGGGAAGGTGCTGGGCAGTCCTCCAGGCTTGCACACTTCCTCTCTGTTTCCTGCATGATTGCTGTCTACCTGATCCTCAATGCTGTGAACTCTGCTACGACAGAATCCAGCATGCCATCCTCCTCCTGAAGACCTGGCACAGTACATACCAGCACTCATGAGATGACCGCTGACTTGCAAATGGGGGGCATGGAGACAGGTCCAGTAAGTGTCGGACCATCCAGGAAGACATTGGTAAGGAACCTCATAAAGTCATCCCTGGCCCTTACTTCCTCCAATGAAAGTATGCTCTTCTGTCCTCACATAACTCAGGGGCATGTACACAAAGAGGTCCTACCAGGCATTCCCACATTCATCTTCAGCCTTCATAGCAATTACATGCCTACCTCCCTGGGCCTTAATGACATATTTGACAGCAAAGCACTGTTGCCACACCCCTTTCATCAGCCCAAACATGCACCACTCTCCGAGTTACTTGCTTCTCCCCATTGCTCTTCTGGCTTAATGTCCCCAAGTTCCAGAGTGAATGTATTTGTTGAAGCCCTAAGGCCTGTGGTGAGGGCTTGTGGGGAAGGGGCTTGGGAGATACTCAGTGTTCCTTGAGTTCATGAGGATAGAACTTTGGATGAAATTGATGTCCTTAGGAGAAACTAGACTTCTCTCTGCCATGTTAGGACATGGTGACAAGGCAGCTGTCTGCTAATTGGGATGAGAGTCTGTCTGTCCTACCTTGGCTTCTGTTGCTATGATGAACACTGACCAAAGCCAGCTCAAGGGAAGATGGATTTATGTAACTCACAGGTTCTCATCCATCATCAAGGCAAGCCAAGGCAGGGACCCAGAGGCCAGAACTGAAGTGGAGACTCTGGAGGAGCAGTATTTACTGGATCATTTAGTTTGTTTTCCTATACAACTCAGGGCCATCTGTCCAGGGCTGGTACTGCCAACAGTGGGCGGATCCCTCTGACATCAATTATCAATCAAGAAAATGCCCCCAAAGACATGCCCATAAGCCAGTCTGATGGAAGCAATTGCTCAGCTGATGTTTCCTCTTCCTAGGTGACTCTAGTTGACAAACACTAACCAGTTCAGAGTTCTCATTATAACTCAACCCAGTAGCTCTACCTCTGACTGCTCAGCTTCCAGAACTGTAAGAAATTAATGGTTGTACTCTAGACAACCTGGGCTGGTCTATGTTTATACAGTAGCTGGAACTGACAGACATGTCCCCTCACTTCTGTGAATCTGATCCTTAGCAACACTCATGACATATACACCCCAGTCCCACACTGATATGACTAGGTATCCCCATCTGATAGTGATAGTTTCTCTGCCTGAGAAGGACACAAAATAGCCAGAGAAGTGGCTCTGGCTCTGGAGAGACAAATGTGCCATTCAGAAAAGAGACCTTGCACTCTCTGTAGCAGAGTGGGGAACAGGCTCATGAAGAGATGAAGGAGAAGATGCCATTAGCCCTGCTTCCTGCCTGTATATGGAAGTCTCTGTCCAGGGCTGGCCTCCAGCCCAGTGATGAGCATGAGGAAGGAGTGATTATCTCCCATGCCAACAGCATTCTGAGTCAGGAGTGCAGGGAGCTCCATGCCCAGTGGCCTCAGGGAGGATCTATAATGGGGGTCCTCAGTGTCAGAGCAAAAGGAATCACTGGAAACTGGGTATGGTGGGAAGCAATACGGGAGCTGGGCTTTGGGGTCACCAGACTGCTGTCCACATCTGAGAGAGTTGTCAGAATCCATGGAAAGAAGCAGCAGAAGCTTGCTTCTGGGTGGCTCTGGGGAGACCACACTTGAGCCTCAGCTCCAGCTCCCTTGGACTCCTTTGGTAGATCTGGCTTCCCCTCATTTGAGTACCTCTGAGCAATAGCTTTAGAAGCTCCTAACTCAGGCATCTTGAACCCTGCTGCACACTGAAGTCACACATGGGATTCTGGAAAAATGCCAGCCGTGAGGCTGGGAGGCTTAGCACATTTTAAACCTTCTCTGATTTGAATGTGGAACTGGAATTGAGAACCACTTGTCCAAAGAATGTCTGAGGAGGAAGCAACCTGTCTTCACGTGTCACCACCCATTAGGCAAAAGAGACTATTGCAAAACCCATTCTTTCTGCCTTGGAACCCTCTCTTAAAACTTTGAGAATGCATCGTGTAAGCATTGTCATCACACTAGACATTGTTAACCTCTTCAATGTATCTCTCCCATCTAATTTAAATTTTGCATTTTTTGATCAACAGCTCCCAATCTGTTCCTCCATCCTCCATTTTATAGTCACAGAGACACTTACGGATGGCCAGTCACCCAGCAAGTGTCTTCATGAAACACCTTCCTCAAAGTAAGACTTTCTTAGCCCTATTTTGTGGGTGAGGAAACATTCTCAGAGGTGTGGGTAGTCACTTAATCAGGGTCACAAAGCTACAAGGAAACACGGCTTATTGCCCTATACCCAGGTAGTCTGGGGAGGCTTCCCCTGCATGTGTTCCATCCCTCCATTATACAGAAATAGCTTTGTGAAGCCCATGTTGGGATGGGCGGCCAAGGCTCTCAGTGCCCCCCACCCTCCTAGCATGATCTCACAGTTTTCTTCTGGTCTTGTTCCCGCCTTTCTAATCAACGAGGTCTGTAGGATTCTTCTCTCTTGCCCCAGAATAATATTCCAAATGCATGAACTTGACTTTCCTGCTCCACATTTCTAGGGAGTTACAGTGACTGTTCATTTCTCTCCCTACCATCTAAAGCTGTAACTGGTGACTAATGATCCACAATAAAATAAATAAGTGTTTATTATATCATTGAACTTCTGACTGGAGTTCTTGCCAACCTCACATTGTCTAGAAAGAGTCTAGATGTAGACCTTTAAGGAAAATCCCACACACATCCAGCTGTACTCATTCCTTATGAGACCCTTAAACTGAAGTTTAGCTGAAAAGAAACTACTTCTCACTTTTCTTCTTTCCACAAGACCCTTCACCACACCAAATTGTGAAGCTTTCTTGGAAATTCAGAAAATTAAATGAAACAAGAACACTGCGGAATATATTATATGTTCTGGCACAAATTAATGAAAAGCTCTTTGCTTGTAAAAGAAAAATAAAGATTCAGTTCATTCAAACAAGGAAAGCTCTGTGGTGAAATCTACATTTTCCATGTGGCTTTAACACCTCTGACTGCTGGGATGGAGGAAACAGCCTGGCACACACATGCCTTCTTCATGGGTAGGGTGATGAAGAGGAGTTGCCTAACATAGGAAGAATCCCCTCAAATGTAGTAGGAAATACAAGTTGTTATTTTCATGTTCTGAATGAGGAAGGATCTGAGAGGTCCGTGGATATACTTAGGGTGATCCAGCTAGTAAGTCATTAGACCACACCTCATCTTAAGCCCTGAGTTTTTCAGCATATGACTTGTCCTCCTCAGAGGACCAACATTTCCAAAATCTAAACAGATTCATCCTTCAAAGGTCAGAACTCACTACAATTCTGGTGTTTGTGAACCTGGGATTGTCCATGGATCATCTTCAGGGCCTGTTGTAGAGACTATCCCTCATTGCTTTGGGAAAGCCTATGAAGTTTTCTTGGTATCTTCAAAATCATGCTTGGAATTCCTCCTCCACAGTTTTCTGTCTCCTTTGGGCATTATTCCATCTTTCTAGCTTTTGCTACATGGAAAACATGAGGGTCATCAGCCCTCACTAACAGATAAGCTTTGCTGGAGTCTCCGTATGCTTGGTGTCCTGGGGCAAGTCCTCTAGGACTCAGTCTCTCAGTCTGCAAAGCAGGAGCTTTAGTTGTTGATTATGGCACTGGGGTTGTTGCAAAGACCAGTAGGAATCTGAAGATGTTGAATAAACTGTTCTCATTTCATCATAGATTCCAACCTTCACTTCCCCCTAGGCTCAGCTGCTTTAGATACCCTGAACAAATGAGGGAAGTGCCACAGAAAAAGAGCCTGTTCCCAGAGAAGCACAGCATTCTTTCTTATTTATTAATAAATACAGTGCAGTTCTAATCTTAGAAATCAGTTTCAAGTAATACCTGAAGTAGAACTATGCCCAAAGGCCTTTGCTTTCTCTTGAGCCAATGAGAGGTGGGAGACATGAGAGATGTTCCTCTCATAGTTAAGTGTCAGGATAGACACCCTGAAGAGAGTAAGCTGATGATTGTGTGCCTTCAAGATGTTCTTTGAAAAATGAAATCTCAGTGACACTCAGAGAAGATAATGTGGCCAGCTCAAGTGACACACAGTCAACATTCTACAATGAATGATGGAGGAGCTTTAGTCTCTCCTGGGCCCAGCCAAAAGGAAATACCCTTGCCAGGCATCCTATGT
Source organism: Onychomys torridus (assembly GCF_903995425.1). Lineage (NCBI taxonomy): Eukaryota > Metazoa > Chordata > Mammalia > Rodentia > Cricetidae > Onychomys > Onychomys torridus. The sequence goes on along the minus strand of NC_050451.1, from coordinate 7,297,439 downwards.
CTTGTATTCCCTCCTCTTTTCTGGCCCCTCTTTTAGCCTGTAACTTTCTGCCAAGGACTGAGGTCATGGCCATGCCTCATTCCAAGCCTGCTCTGTGGATGTGCCAGGGCCTTGGCGTTAGCTCCTTTTCACTTATTTGCTGAAGATGAATTATGCCAGGGTCAAGTTAACCATCATTTGGAAATTTTTTTTGAGACAGAAGAGTCTTTACCAGCAGGCATCAGAAGTTGTATACTGACTGAGAGGGACTGTTAACCACTTGAAACAGAGCTGCCAAGATGAGGTCGTCACTAAATGGTGCTCTGGGAATAAAACTTACAGACTCACCTTTGGTGCATGGTATGACGAGTGTGCTGTTGTCCCAGCCAGGGACAGGACTTGCCCTCATTATGTTGGGATGGTCTTAGGGTCTGACTGACGGAAAGAGTGGAAAGAGATGCAGGAACACCGACTGTCACACTAGCAATATCTCATCACACAAGGCACTCGATAGTAGAGAAGCCAGGACAAGTCAGCGCCCAGCTCTGTCCCTTTTGAGGCAATGTTCTGTCTGGTTTCTGGACTCCTACGGCCATCTCCCAGATGCCTTATGTGTTCTGCCTTCCTGATGATCAAAAACCATAATTATAGGCTTCAAAGTCTGATCTTGCTCAGACCCCCACCCCATGCAAGTGCTGCATTGGGCCTGCTCATAGAGAAAGCTGATATGTTTTGTAGACCCATGGGGAGTGTCACTTGCAAACTGAAGAACAGGAATTGATTTCTTTCAACCATTAATGAGATTTAAGCTTTAAAAGTCCTCAGAGATGCTGTAAGCCAGTGACTTATCCAATGCACTTGAGTCTACCCTATGAAAACTGCATTGGATGTCTGTGTGGGTTTTCTGGGGCTGCCACCAACTGGGTTTCTGAAACAACAGAAATTTATTTTCTCTCAACTTTGGAAACAAAGAATCTGAGAGTAAGATAATAGCAGGGCTAATTTCTTCCAAGGCCTCACTCTTTGGCCTGAAGATAGTCTTCTTCCTATGTCTTTTCAGGGTCTTTCCTGCTGTGGAATATTACTTTAACTATGTAAAACTGTGTTACATTTGATTGCATTGTGGAATATTACTTTAACTATGTAAATGTAGGTTAAATTTGTCTATACTGCATTTGTTTAATTATGTAAAGATGTGTTGCTACTTTACCTTGCCTACCTAAGGCACCTGATTGGTCTAATTAAAAGCTGAACAGCCAATAGCTAGGCAGAAGAGGGATAGGTGGGGCTGGAGGACAGAGAGAATATGTAGGAGGAGGAACTTAAACTGAAGGACAGAAAGGGAAAGAAGAAAATGAGGGAAAAAAAGAGGAAGATACTCAGGGCCAGCCAGGTAGCTGCCAGACAGACAGACATGGAATAGGACATACAGAATGAAAGAAAGGTTATAAATCCCTGAGACAAAATGTAGATGAAGAGAAACAGGTTAAATTAATCTATAAGAGCTAATAGGACCAAAAAAAAAAAAAAAAAGGCTAAGGGTGAGCATTCATAATTAACGTTAAGTCTCCATGTTGTGTCTTTATTTGGGAGCTGGCTGGTGGCCCCAAAGAAAGCCTGCTATACTTCCCCCTTGTGTGTTTTTGGCCTATTCTCTTTTATTAAGACAATAGTCATTATTAGACTAGGATCTACCAAACTGAATCTGTCAGGGTACTCCAGAGTCAAAGGAATACATACAATTATGAGAAAGGATTTATCTGATTGGCTTGCTCAGTCACAGGCTGGATATTCACCAACAGTAGATATCTGCAGGCTGAAGATGCAGGAAACCAGTAGCTGCTTCCTTCAAGAAACTAGAAACCTCAAAATAAGAAAGATCAATGTTATGGATCCAGTCCCAGTTAAAGGCTGGGATATCCACAGAATCAGGAATCAGGTGTCCACAGTGTCAGCACATAAAATGCACCTTCTGAAGAAGGGTCAAGAGCATGAGCAGGGGCCCTCTCACCTCTCCATGTTTGATTGTTCAGGCCAGACACCATTGGATAGTACCATTGACATTTAGGGTCCTTCCCTCTCAGCTCCCTAACCTGGCTGCCAACCATCTTGGGCAATCCGTTTGCATACACAGCTAATGGTGTTCCTGACTGTTTTTCTATCACACCCTAGGTAAGTCAAGTTGACAACTCAAGTCAATTATTACATCTCATAATATCTTTTCAATTTAGTCAACTCTCTCAGACCATTGTCTCCATTTTTAAATACAGTCATTTTCTGAGGTACCGGGTGTTTGGTTCAACATGTGAATGTAGAGATACAATTATAATAATGTCAAAACCCTGTATAAAGATAGTGGAAATGAATGTTTCAAAACTTATTTACCATGTATCACATCAGTTGATCTTTGCTTATATTTTCTGTTTCCATAAGATTACCTCTGGCTATGACCCACCCACTACAGTAATTTTATAATGTTGTAATGGCTCCAACACACAGTTTTGTAGACTGTGACCAGGGCCAGCACGGTGAAGAGCTACTTCAGAGCTTATCTAAGAGGCTCAGCAGGCATTGACCAGGGTTATAGATCTTATCCTCATGACGCGGGAGCGAAGACCAAAAATGGGCTCAGTCTGTCCTTGTTGGGGAATGTTAGCTGCATTGGTGTTCCAGCACTAGGATCAGAGGGTCCAGCCTTGCTCCTAAAGGAGAGAGAAGACACAGGATGAAGGAGAGTGAGAACCATTTTGACACAGCATCAAGAACCAACGTAGAAGAGCACAACACAAGTGTAAAGCAAAGAACAGAAGAAATGCCATAAAAGCCAGACTCAGGACAGTACAAGGACAGAGCAACAAGCTGAGGCAGGTGGCTGAGAGCATTTTTACAAAGATAGGGCATGTAGGATGGCACCGGGACTAGTCCCTGCCTGATTTAGGTAGGCAGAATAGCACAGTGTTCAAAGGCCCAGTTCATCCCATTGGCCTTTTCCTGAAGGAAAAGGGATGTTTTGACAGAAGCCCGTGTGACTAGCCACATTCTGAGGCACTGTGGATTCAAATGTTATGTCAACCCATTTCCCATTATTATAACAAATACTTGAGATTATAAGGTAGTTTATTTATAAAAAGAAAATGTGCCTTGGTTCATAGTTTGGGGAGTTTTGGCCCATGACTGGACAGCTTTGTTTGGGCCTGTGATGAGGTAGCACACCATGCTGGATGTGCGTGGCCCAGGAGAATCACTCACCTTGTGTCCAGAGAGAAAGGGAAGAGGAGAGTCTCACAGTGCCTATTAAGGGCAAATCACAATGCCCACACATCTTCTGCCAGTCTCTATCAGATGCATGTTCCAGTGCCTCCCAGAGGTACCACTATGGGGACCAAGACCTTAGCACATGGACCTCTGGGGAAGAAATCCAACATCTACACTATAGCAGATCTTCACGTATAAATTTTGAGGGGACACAATTCAATATCTAACACCATTGTGTCTCTATCACTCAACATATTATCTGATACAAAATCAAAGTAAAAGGATATTTGAAGAGTTAATGAATTAAAAATATAAATTGAGGTTCACTTCATCAACAGGCAAAATATATTTAAGGTCCAAGATTTTTTTTTGTTGTTGTTATAGCAAGAATTCTCTTCTGGGAAATCTAAAACGGTTCTACCAAATGCTCACCATAGTCATAAAAGCCCTGGTAAAGTTTTGAAGAGGATGTCTCACTTTAACTTCTGTGGCTTCCTGAGGACCACTCCAAGATAAACCAGTTTTTAAAAAGCACCTCTCAGTACATGAATGAGTGGTGCCCACACTGCATCATTTACCCAAACACAGTTAACTGTGAGAGAAGGCATCCAGAGTGCTGCCTTGGGCTTCAGATGGGAGCTTTTGATCCGACACCGGTGGGATGCTCCATTAGCTAGCCAGCCAGGTAGTCTTCAACAGGAGCAGCTCTGCTCCAACCAAGCATGCTCTCTTCTCTCTGCTTTCTGCATGATCAAGGCTGCAGGTAGAAGTTGTTCTTTTTGCCTTTCTTCATCACCAACATGGAAAGAGCTGTGCTCTTGTTTTTTTGTTTTTGTTTTTTTGTTTTTTAAACAGCATCTGGAATGTTGTCTGCACAGAAAATGTCTAACAAGTCTAAAGGTTAATAAATAAAAAAAATTATTCAATTTTGTTTTTATGTGTTTGTTTGCTTGTATGTATATGTGCCACATGTGTGCAGGTGCCCTCAGATGCCAGAAGATGGCATTAGATCTCCTGGAACCAGAGTTACAGATGGCCATGAGTCACCACGTGGGTTCTGGGAACTGAACCTGAGTCCTCTGCAAGAGCAGTGAGTGCTCTTAACTGCTGAGCCATCTCTTCAGCCCTTCTACAAAAGAAACATGTTTTAGAAGTCTGTGATGGTGACCTTTACAATGACTGTGTACCATTCTGATCATGGGTATTTGCAATTGTAGGACATAGATTCACTCATCTAGGATCCTGTGAGAGCGGAGCCTAATGAATCATGGCTGTGAAGCTATTGAAACCCATAGGACTGATGCTCCAGGATGCAGTTCTCCCTAGAGGCTTGGTTCTTTGCTCCAGAACATTCCTTCCCTACTATAAATAGCACACATTACATGTGCCCATTTGACTCCTGACACAACACTCAGTAGCAGAGTGGCTGTGTCCACTCGATGCATTTGGCACAGTGCCCTTCAGAGGGGTGAGCTCGGGCTCACTCTCATGCTTCTTGGAACTGCTTGTGTTAGCTCACAGCTTAGTATCAGCCACTGTTCCTTTAAAATGTCTGCCAGTTGACAGACAAAATTGTTGTCCCATTGATAAGATAATGAACAATTCTTTAACAGCGTGATCTGGTTTTTGGCCACTTGTATGTTTTTCTTTTTGAGTTGATTTCTTTTATTTCATATATTTTTCTAAAAAGTAGTCTGTAGGTTAGCATATAAAGTGATGTCACTCCCATGGATATACATCATTCATTGTTGTTGGTGTTGCCCTCGTCCACTGTGCTCCTGTGACCCTTCCCCTCCCCTGGTTCCTTCCTTCCCTCAGTCCCAGTATGTGCTCTCTCATTACACACACTCCATCATCCTCTTTTTCTTTTGCTCTCTCTGGCCGAGATCCTTTCTCATGACCTCTTTTCTAGTTTTATGACCTTCACACACACACACACACACACACACACACACACACACACACACGCACGCACACACATGTGTGCACACCCACACACACTCACGGACACAATTTTAAGGCTAGTTTTCACATATAAAGGAAAGTGTCATTGGAGATATTACTGATTTTTTTTTTTACAAAATAAGCACTCACGGCTGTAAGTTTTCCCCCTAGAACTACCTTAGCTGTGTCCCCCCAATTCTGGTAAGCTGTACTTTCATTTTCCTTTGCTTCCATTATGAATTATTTTAGCTGCTGAGACATCAGTTTGAGATACCAAACTGATGAAATGTTAGGGAAAGGGAAGCACAGAGTGGCTGGGGAACTTGCCCAAAGCTACACAAGAAATAGGAAGCCAAAGATTTTGGATTTGAAAACTGCAAGTAACGTTTATCACCAAATTTTCACTATGTGATGAAATGTAATAAAAAGAAAACAAACATATAGTTACTTAGACCTATGGAGAGAACTGACCGTTGTGGGAGGGAGGAGAGCTAAGGAGGTTTTTGTTTTTGCTGAAGACCATGGAGCCCTCTTTTCTCACACGTGTGGATCAGTTTAAAAATCTAGCCCTCTTCTCCCTCTGTGTTTGTGGAAGCTTCACATTGATCAAAGCTGTCTTGGGGCCCAAGGGGAGCCTTACTGTAAACTGAGCTTCTGTGAGGAGCCCTGCCATCCCCTTCCAGCCTGGGCTGTTGACACTGGGTGTGTGTGTGTGGGGGGGGTGCTACTCAAGTCCCTTTTGAAGAAATATGTTCACTGTGCACTGCCCTATGCGAGGGCATCATGGAAAAACCATGGTGTTCAGGACCTTCTTCTACAACTAGGAAATAAAGCTCTCTGAATTCTTTGGAAGGAACGGGTTTCTTTAAATCAGAAAAATCAGCAAGTTGGCCCAACAGGTAAAGTTGCTTACTGCTAAGCCTGACTACCTGAATTTAATCCTAGGATCCCATGTGTTAGGAGAGAACTTACTTCTGTAAATTGTCTTCTGTCTTCCACACACATGCCTGGACATGCATACACATTCTCATATGCAGACCCCTATACTATATTGAATAAATAAATGAATGTAAAGTCAGGAGATGTTGTAGCTCCAGATGTGATTTTGCTCTCAGAAACCAGGTATGGGGGGTTCCCACAAAGCGGGCGTCTTCAATCTTTCTAAGGTAGTGGCCTGACTGAATTTCAGCTCGCTATCCATACCTACTCGGGATCAAAACCATCAAGGGCCTTGAACAGTGAGGGGCCTTGTATGCTGTGTTCCACAGCTCCATGAAATTGACAGTTCCAGTGGAGCTTTATATCACCCACCTGTGCACCTTTCCTAGTCCAACAGGAAGCATGCACACCCTCTGTTGGAAGTCAGATAACAATAACAAATGACAATAACAGATCGCCCCAAAACCTCAGTGGTTTGTCAAAAGGAGATTTTTGTCTGACGTCCATGAAGTCAGTCAGCTGTAGATGTGGACATTTGTTCCAAGCTGCATTCCTCTGTATTTAGTCTTAGCTTTCTTCTTTGGGCCTTCCCACCTCGATATTAAGCCATCTCCTCCTTGCATGCTGATGAAGAGTATGCCAGGAGACCAAGCATTTGTAGCTAATGACTTTAGCCCAGAAACAACACCTTATTTCTGTTCTCATTTCCAGGTAGGAACTGCTTAGCTGCCCATAGCTCACTCCAAGCACTCAGACATATGACCCTCTCCATACCTGAAGGCTGAGAAGGATGAGTTATGTGTGAGCATTAACTTTCAACCACAGGAAGCCAGACTCCCTTCACAGAGAAGGGTCCCATCCACTTAACCTTTGTGTTAGTCAGATCTGGGACCATGGGGTCTTAGTGAGGAAGGAATCCACAGGCCACTAGCTCAGTTTGTCCCTAGTCACACTCCATTGCGTCAGTCCTAACAAATGTCCGCCAAGCCTCTCCTCAGCAACTCTAATGAAAGAGTCTCAGCCCCTTTCTGTGACATCGTGATAGCAATATTCCTCCTTGGTTAGAATGTGCTTTCTTTCCTGGCCGGTGCCCAGGTTTAGTTCTCTGTCCTTGAGCGGAACCTGCTTGGTCCACACTCTTTGCTCATGACTTTTAAATGCCTAAGGCTATCTATATGTCTCCATTCCACCCACAGCTGCATAGGTTATAGAACCTTAGTTTCCTCGACCACCTCTTGGGTGATCTGCCCCTTCACTCACTGTCTTGATCACGACACTCTGTCAATTGCTTTTAATATGGTTCTCAGAAATGAGGGCCATTGTTCTATGGTCTGAACATTGCCAAATAAAGGCTTGTGACTATTTTGAGTACTAGAGAGTTCAAAAGTTGTTACTTACCGTCTCATTAGCCTTCTCAGAAGCCATGTCACATTTTGGAGTTGAAGTCCATGCCCAGTTGGTGGGAGTTGACACCTAAAACTTAAACTCCTTTCCTTCCAGGGTTGTGTCTAACAATTTTGAGAAAATGGGGTGAAAATAAGATGAAAAAGATTCACAAATGGTTGGGTATGCATCCCAAGACTGACAGAAGGCAGGCCTCTGTGATCTATGCTGTCATGGAATTCATTTTGATCCCTGAATGGTGACCTAAGATCCCTCCATCCTGGACTGAATACAATTGGTAGTGAAGGTAAGCCTCACCTAACTCCCTCACTGGAAGGCAAAGAAATCGGAACACATACAAGTGCTCATACACAGGGGACACAGAGGGGATGGCATGTGTACACACAGAGATAGATAGACAGATGACAGAGATAGATGATAGATAGATAGATAGATAGATAGATAGATGATATATGCATAGAAGATAGATGTAGATGATAGATTAGAGAGATAGACAGATAGATGATAGATAGATAGATAGTTAGATAAATTAGATAGATAGATAGATAGATAGATAGATAGATAGATAGATAGATAGAATCATTATCATTATGGCCAGGCTTGCCTACAGAACATAAGTCCTAAGCCCTGGTCCTCTATACTTAGACAGCTGAGAAAGAAGATGAAGCCTTGGGATCCTCTCTCTACTGGCCTTGAAAGAAACCAAAAAGGCAAAACAAACAAACAAACAAAAAGCAGTCAAAGGACATAGTGGCCTTTTCTATAAGTGAGAGGCTCTCAGTAACATATGCATTTCTTTTTAAAGAATTAGAATAACAGTAAACCCCAAATGGAACACCTATATCACACCTCCTTCTCCCAAAGTTCAGGGAACATTGTGGATGAGGGGTCAACAATACTGTTAGAGTTGGTGGATGACCACGAGGACACTGATTTGGGGGCGTAGGAGGACCATTGCACACCTTAACTCACAGTGGCTGTGACAGTATGCACAATATCTATGAAGCTCAAGCCAGACAAATCCCACCATGGTGGTGAGGAGGTGGAGATCAAGGCCTGCCATTAGCTGAGGAACTATTGACAGCTTCTGCGAGACGGAGTTTTCTTTAAAGATTTGACCTCTGGTAGGCTGACTCTGCTCTAGTGAAGGCCACACTATACTATATATGTAATATAGGCAACACAAATTGGACTTGATAGTTCCTTTTTCTAGACACAAAGTTGAGTGAGTGGAGAAGAGGGAACAGATCTGGGATGGCAGTGGTTAAATGCAATCAAAATACATTGTACAAAATTCTAAAAGAAACCCTAGTAAAAATGAAAAAACAAAACAAAACAATCTCTTAGAGCATTGTTCAGTCCAATAAAGTCATTCTGAGTCACGGATGATTCAGTAGGCTTTTTCCCTACTTGGATTTTCATTGTTTACGTCTGTGTTATCTAAGTTTCTTGGCACAAGAGGGGCAGTCAGGAAATGAGACATACATCTTCATATTTCTAAACAGGATGATACTTTCTGGTATCATTTTAGCTATAAACTAATATGTCATATGGCACAAGGATAAAATTGTCTTAAAGGGACTGGGATGAAGCTCAGTGTAAGAGTGTCTTGCGGTAGTAAGTCCCTGGGTTCCATTCTAAGCACTACAAAAAGGAAAAGAAAAGCCACTTTGACTATGTCCTGCTACAATTACACTGTAGATAGAAAACCCCTCCCTAAGAAGACATGAGAGGTTTGCTGTGGCCTGTTCCTTGGTGAATCGTGCGCCTCACTTCTTTGCCAGGCATGCTTCTGCCTTCAAGTTAATGTTTCTATTTAGAAATGTTCTAAGAAGCCAGACCTGCTCCTGCTGTTTAGAAAAACACCCTGTTCTTCATGAACTTTTGTCCATCTACTTCTGAGTAGGTTGGAAGGCTTTTTAAAGTATGAGGAACTTTCATATATAAGGTGAGAACATTTATATTTGGACATTTAGGATTTAATAAAAATGTAATAAATTTTAGTATTTTGCAAATAATAGCTTTATGTGTTAACAACCAACATTTCGACAGTGGTGGTGGTCCACACCTTTAATCCCAGCACTCAAGAGGCAGGTGGATCTCTGTGAGTTTGAAGAGTTCCAAGACAGCCAGGGCTGTTACACAGAGAAACCCTATCTTGAAAAACAAACAAACAAAACCAACATTTTAATGACCACACCTTTCTCCTATAATTTCGTAATTATGAATATAATAAATTAAACATTTCTAGGTACTTATACATCATTAAAGCATTCTTTATAAAATTTCCAAGTATTTAATTAAGAGCACAATTATCATCAAGGTCTTAAATGTTTTGTAATTGGGTCTCATGGGAATTGCTCATGTGTGGGCCTCCTCTCTGCTAAGTATATGAGGATGCCCTTAAGCTGTTTGGTCAATTCTGGCTAACAGGCTGAGTGTCGATGTTCACTGTGCCTCTTCTCAGGATCTGACCCACAGTCACATGGCCCTAAGTTCTACAGTAGAGTACCAGAGCAGGGAAGTGTGCTGCAACACATACCCATGAGCAGAACTCCATGGCAGGGGCAGGGGCTGGAACTGCTGCTAAAATGATTCTGTACTTCTCCAAAGACAGGAAGCAGGGAGTGAGACAGGAGGGGGCTAAAGAAACCACACCCCCAAAGACCCACTCCAGTGACCCACTTCCCTCAGATTGGCCCTGTCTCCTGACATTTCCATGACCTCCCATAATAACCCTCAGTTGGGGACCAAGTGTTTGAAACACCTGCTCATGAGGAGCATCAAAGATCTGAGCCACAAAATCCTGTCTCCATGTATTGATCATCAATAACCATGTCACTGATTATTTAGTAGTGTATGACAACAAACACTAGATATTCCATTAGCTCTGTGAATTGTGAATGTGGAGATCCAGAGTGATTGAGCTGGTCTCTGCCTCCGACTCTCTCTCTCATAGAGTCACTGAAAAGACAATTGGTCTTCCACATCAGGGCAGGCCCATGCCCAGGAAGAGTTGTCCAGCGCAGAAAGGACTTAATGGTATTTTTGTAGACTTTTTGTCTCGTTTTGCTTTGTTTGCGCAATTTTTGTTTTATTGCTCTTTCACGGGTTTATTTTGATTTCTGTTTTTGTGGTTTTTCTGTATGTTTCTTGGTTTTTGTTCGTTTCTTTGATTTTCCTTTTGTTTGTTTTTTAAAGAGCAAGGAAAAGAACAAATTTGGATGGATTGGGAAGTAGAAATGTGTGTGGGAGGAACTGGGGGAGGAGAAACCTGATCAAAATATACTGTATATAAAAACAATTTTTTCAATTAAAAATGTTTTTAAAAGATGCTGGTCTTGACAAGAGCAAGAGGATTTACATGTATGATGGCTCACTTCTGTGGTTGACAGCATGGACTTCAATCCCTCACTGTCAGAAAGAGGGCTCCATTCCATATCGCAGGGACCCTTCCGTAAACAATCAAAACATCTCCACCACATGGCAGCTGACTTTCACAAGAACAAGCTCTCTAAGGTGGAACGAGGAGGAAGTCACAATTCCTTTGATGATCTAGGGTGGGAAATGATGTGTCAGTTTTTGCACAATCTATTATACAAAAAAGTAGTCACAGCACACAGTTTCAGGGGACAAGATGCTGCCTCTACATTTGAAAGAGCAGTTTGTGGATGAAGTTTAAGACATGTGCACAGAGCATTCCAAGCAGCCGTATGCATAGGAGAAACTAGAAACCAGGACTAGAGGCTGGAGTCGCTTGGTGGAGTAGAGCCCTCTGCTGAACAGACGGATAGGAATGCAAGAAACAAAGAAACCTTTGCTGAGCTAGCTTGTCAGGATTTAGTATGATTTGTGATCAAAGCATTACCTAGATTCTCTTACCAGTGGTTATTTTGATGCATAAAATCACCACGATGAATTCCAAAATGTTTAGATTTTCTGTAAAGATTTGTTTTATTTTTAATTGGGTGTGTTTGTTTGTGTATGTACACATGAGTATAGGTGTCTGTGGAGACCAGAGGCATCAAATGCCTCTGGAAGGCACAGGTGGTTGTGAGCCGCCCTATGTGGGTGCTGAGAATGAAATTTGGACCCTCTGCAAGAGCAGTAAGTGCCTTACTGCTGACTCCTCTCTCCAGCCCTGGTTTAGATGGTTTTTCCCTTTATGTTAGTTGTAAGGTTTCAAATTTTTATACTCACCTTGGACTTTAGTAATTCTATCAGATATTAAAAATCTTAGCAATTTCCAAGGAGCATGCCATTTCAGAAGGGGAGATTGGGGGCAGGCATTCTGATCTAAGACAGGTCTTTATGTCTAGAGTGATTCAAACCAAACCATTGGCTGCATTTCATTTGATAATGAAGTTCTATTTGCTTCATCCTGACTGTTAAGCCTCTGCCTTTCAAAATCAGAATTCAAACATCTCATGTTCTGAAACTTGGTGTCTTTCCCAGAAATGATGTATTTAAAAAAATTTCTTATGGCTGGCAGCACCTAAGCTATTGTCCTGTCATTATGATAAACTGGCCCAGCCTACAAATATTAATTGAAAACATCTGCATGTCTTATCAATATTGCATTATAATTAGCAGGGTCATTTTGAGGTTCCATGGACTAAGAGATGAGAGATGGGTGTGTGCAGTGTTTAGCTAATTACTCATAGCTGAGAAGATTAATTCAATACTCTGTGGAATTTTCGGTTTAATTGGTTACTGTGTAAGATCACAGGGCAATTGATTGCTAAACTTCTCTCCCACTTCCTCATTACACACTTCATAATATAACACCCGTGTTGGGAAAGACTATTTTAATTTGTTTATTCTTTCTGTGTTTACTTTTTCTTATCTACAGAGATAGTGAAAAATGTCACTCTGTATTTTGCAAATAGGCACATGCTCAATAGAAAAACATAAATGCAATCACAAATACTCTTCTACTCAATAAGAACAATAAAACTTAATTCTGCATTTCTAGTTCTTCCCTGACCCTCAGTCTGTTGGCTTTGGGGCTGAGGCTGTATCCTTGGCTTCCCCGGGCCTCCAGCTTGCCAACTGTAGGTCTCGGGACTTCCCAGACTTCATTATCTTGTGAGTTCATCCCTTAAAATAGGTCTATTGTTTCTATAGCTGCACGTATCCTTACTGTTCTTTCTTAGGACCACCCTGAAAAATCCACGCTCTACCCATGACCACTCTGCATCCAGATGGCACCATGGGCAGCTCAATTTATGTATTGTTATGTTCTTGTGCAGCTCACAATGATCTGGACTACATTCTCTCCTACCCAGATAAGCACGGCAGATTGTAATTCCTGTTTCCTTCCCTGATTCCACAAACCTGATTCTTTTCACAGCATTTGATCAATTGCCTCACTATGTAATTGAATTGTATGGCTCTCTAACCAAGACTGACTGATGGCTTCCATTCTTATATTACTGGAACATCTGTAGAATGGTTTCTAAGGCCCTGTGTGACCTGAACACTGAAAGCAAGGCTGAATACTGAACAGAGCAAGAGAATACACAGACCACTTCTGTTTCACCCTAATACCCACTCTTGGTAATACAATCTTTCCATAATCCTTCAGTTCTCGGTCCTGAGGTATGATCTTCAGGAATTCCAATAGCCATGATGCCCCAGACTCCCTCCAGGCTCATAGTTCAGATGCACAGCACACTGGATCGAAGACTGTCCCTATGGCTTGGTCCAGTGATCTCTGGCACCTTAACGGGGACCCACCTACATAGGTATGTTCAAAGTCAGAGGCTCACTTTCTGTTTCAGCCTCAGGATTTCTTCTGCAAGGACCTGTGGGAGCTGAGAAAAGGGACACAACATACACATGACAGTCAAGTGAGGAGATCTCAGCCTGACACTCATTTCTTTCACACTTCGGTGTTCCATGTTAGTATTGGGAAGAGTTGCCCAGCAAATACTTCTAATGGAACAGGAGTTTAGGAAACAGAGAGTCACTTGTCTGGAAAGACACTCAAGCACAGATGGAAAGACAGCTAAGGATATTGGAGACAAGGCTGCTAAAACCAGGCATTCTGCATCCTCAGTCTGCTTCCTGTCCCGAATGTCAGGTTTTTCTGGGCTCCCCTCCTTCTGGGCTTCAACAGCTGAACTAAATGGTGCAAGGGGTGCCAGATCACCACAGAACCTGTCAGAAACGGATGTATTTGCTGGCCAGGAATCTAACTAAATAGAACATAGAGCCTCATCTGGGCAAGGACCTGGGTTCTATTCACAGCACCATAGAAAAGCTGAGATTCCAGAAAATGAAGTACCTTCAAGCATGTCCAGAGGCTTACAACTGACAGGGATGGCAGAGCACAGGCGGGCTAAGGAACACACCTCCTGGCTACATGACTTCAGTCATCGCAGGATGCATTAGAGGTCAGGCTCTTCTCCAAGCCAATAAAAGGGTCTGATCTTTCCACCCCTTCTCCAGAGTGTCTCCCTCCCAGAACTTCGGCTGGGCAATGGATATTTAAACGTTGTTTTTGGCACTGGTCAACATCATTTCTTCCAGATGTTACCCAAAGGTTCCAGACCAGTTTCAATGGCCTGGAAGGGCTCAAACAAGTCATAAGAATTTTTAAAAGAGTCTAAATTGGTGGTGAGTCTGGCTTGAGTCTTGAACTGCATTTTATTTGCTGAAGGCAAAAGCCTATCCCTAATGCCCTAGCAGCCAAAAATATTATTTGCACTTAAAGAAAAATAATCAAATGCTTTTTTGGGTGCGTACATGAAATTTTCCCTTCTGAGGACAGTGAAGCCTGTTTCAGTTCAGCTCAGCATGCAGTCTCCCTGGCTTCACCTCAAATTAAAGAGCTAGGACCAGTGAAAATGCAAATTTCTTAAAAATTTTTTTAATAAATAAACACATTTAACATCTAGCATTCAGAATAAACAGATGAGTCATTTTCTGTTACCCACTTCACAGTACATGCCTTTAATGAAATATCTCCCCTCTCTAAAAGGCATGACATTCATTCCAGTTGAATGTGCTGAAGATCCTGAGGTGAAATACAGGGTCTCTTTTAGCATACCCAAATTCCTACAGAGGTGAACCCATTGGAAGCTGGGTGTTCTTGGCTAGAAGGAATTTGTTGACAAGGATTAGGACCTAGTGTTCTTCTTTTAGCTTTTACACTTTGATCAAGAGTCAGGAAATCAGCATCCTGAAAAAAAGACAGAAAACAGTTTCTTTGTCACAGGGTTTGGGCTGCCATATTTAAAAAATTAGCAAGGTCACATGCTTGCAAAGCAGTGGGTTTTTGTTTGTTTGTTTTTTGTTTTTCGAGACAGGGTTCCTTTGTGTAGCTTTGCGCCTTTCCTGGAACTCGCTTTGTAGACCAGGCTGGCTTCGAACTCACAGAGATCCACCCGCCTCTGCCTCTTGAGTGCTGGGATTAAAGATGTGCGCCACCTTAAGTATGTTTCCTGAGGATGTGTGAGGTCAGCTGTAGAAGCCAATTGATCTTTCTCCCTGTGCACAGATCTGGTTTTAAAGAAAGGGGGTGAGGAGGAAAAGAGAAGAAAACTTCACTGATTACGTGTATTATCTCTCTACTAGCCATCCCATGGCAAGGTGTGTTTCTCAAAGGGGGTACAGCAGAATCATCCATTCTACAAGCTTTTCTTTATTATGACTCTTACACCTTCATATGGACACCTGGGGTTCATGTCCCCTTGAATCTCACACTTTCCTCCATACTCCCAGGAGTAGCAGTGCTGGAGTCTTGGCATTCTATGGCTGCTGTCTTGTGAGGACATCCTAATGATGCCAAAAGCCACACAGGAACAGAGCAAACTAGTCATCAGGACTTGTCAGATGGTTGCTCTTGTCATCCAGCAGATCACTCCAACTTCTAAGTTGACAGAGATCCCCTTTGCCCTGGGTTTTAGAAAAGTTCTCAGCTGTGGACCCTTGGCAATAAGCCCCAAATCACGATGAAACTCAACTCAATTTTCTGGACTTGTGCACACTATGAGCTGTTGTAGAATATTATTTTAAGATGTGTTCCATTTGTTTATA
Source organism: Onychomys torridus (assembly GCF_903995425.1). NCBI lineage: Eukaryota > Metazoa > Chordata > Mammalia > Rodentia > Cricetidae > Onychomys > Onychomys torridus. The sequence goes on along the minus strand of NC_050451.1, from coordinate 7,281,875 downwards.
CTGTGGAACATTTGTTTAATGATGCAAAGATGTGTTGCACTCCTTTATGTTGCATTTGTTTAACTCTGTGAAGCTGTGTTACTTTGCCTGTGTAAAACACCTGATGGTCTAATAAAGAGCTGGATGGCCAATAGCAAGACAGGAGAAAGGATAGGCGGGGTTGGTGGGCAGAGAGAATAAACAGAAGGAGAAATCGGGAAGGAAAACAACAAAAGAGCAAGAGGGATCAAGGAGGAGGACATCAGGGGCTAGCCACCCAGCTGCACAGCAAAGCCACAGAGTAAGAAATATACAGAAACAGAGAAAGATAAAAGTCCAGAGGCAAAAGATAGACAGGGATAATTTAAAGTTAAGAAAAGCTGGCTAGAAACAAGACAAGCTAAGGCTAGGCATTTATAAGTAAGAATAAGCCTTAATGTGTGATTTATTTGGGAGCTGGGTGTCAAACCCCCCAAAAGAGTAAAGAGCAAAAAAAAAAAATCAACAACAATAAGCCCAAATTTGCATAAGATCAACTGTGTAGAGCCCTTGGGTGAGACAGGGGTCACTAATAAGAGCTCTGCTGCCATTGTCCTCATTTTTTTGCCCAAGGTCAAGTCATCCCTGCCTCGAACAGAGCATTAAGCTTAGGGGGAGCTTGCAGGGTGTGGAGTCAGGTACACAGAAGGGGCAGAGTTTCATTGTGGGCTAACAGGAACATTCTGTGACAGATGATGTGATATCAGGGCGCTGAAGAATATAGTAAAACGTGGTTACAGTGGTAAATGTTACATAACTTGCATTATACCATAGTTAAAAGGAAGAGGGCGTTTGCAGATCACCTTAACACCAGGGTTGCCTCTCAACCCACTGGTTGAGTCTCTACTGCCCATCTCAGCCTTTCCTGCCCTGGTTGGTCTGTCTACCTCCCATCATGCCTTGCGGCTGCTCCCTCCCTCTCACTCCCCTCCCACATTCACTTCCTGTGGCATCTCCTTCCTCAGGCTGTTCCTCCTATTGGTTCTTCTTTATCCTCTTCTATCTTCTTTTACTGATGGAAGGATTGGCTTAGTTAGGCCTTGGCAAGGTGTCGTAGTCAGGGTTACTATTGCTATGATAAAACGCCATGGCTAAAAACAACTTGGCAGTGAATGGGTTTATTTTATTAACAATTCATCATCAAAAGTAGTGATAGCAGGAACTCACACAGGGCAGGAACCTGGATTCAGGAGCTAGTACTAAGGCCATGGAGGGGTGCTGCTTACTGGTTTGCTCCCGTGGCTTGCTGCTCCAGCCTTCTTTCTTATAGAACCCAGGACCAACTCAGGGATGCAACCACCCACCATGGGCTGGGCCCTACCCCATCAGTCACTAATTAAGAAAAAGCCCTACAGGCTTGCCTACAGCCTGATCCCATGGTGGCATTTTTCTCTATTGGAGCTCTCTTCTCTGTGATGACTTTAGCTGTGTCAAGATGACATAAAACTAGCCTGCACACAAGGATGCTATTCAGGTTACTTTCCCCAGTGCGGTAACAATGGAGTCCAAAAAAAAACCTAAGGGAAAACAAAGGTTTATTTCACACTTTGAGGGTTCAGTCCACCCTAGTGGGGAAAGCATGGTGGCATGGTGGCAGGGGATTGAGACAGCTGGTCATATTACTGCCACAGTCACAAAGCGGAAAACGGGTTACTTCTCAGGTCACTTTCTCCTTTTTATTCAGTGTGGGCCCCAGCTCGTGGAGTGAGGCTTCCAACATTTGTGATGGGTCTTCCCACCTCACTAACCCAAACTCTCCTTCACGGATATGCTCAAAGGTTTGTTCCCTAGGGGATTCTAGATTGTGGAGAGCAGAGGAAGTCTTTAGTGTGTAAGACCTTGTGTGAATGAATGTGTGTTGTTGACATGGGCATGGATGTGTCAAAGTCCTGAACCTTCAGATCCAGAGGAAATGGCAAAGCCTTCCCTTTTGGCCCATTGTGGATGTTGATAGTGTACACAGAAAATTTCTAGCATAGAATTCTCTGCCCAAATGTTTATGGACTGTAGACTGCTCCCCTACACAGACTGCTCTGACTCTCCTCCATTCAGCTCTATACCATAAACCCCTCCTTGTTTATCTGTGTGTAATAACCTTCCTCCTTGTTTATCTGTGTGTAATATCCCTCCTCCTTGTTTATCTGTGTGTAATATCCCTCCTCCTTGTTTATCTGTGTGTAATATCCCTCCTCCTTGTTTATCTGGATGTAAGAACCCTCCTCCTTGTTTATCTGTGTGTAAGAACCCTCTTCCTTTTTTATCTGGGTATAAGAACCCCCCTCCTTGTTTAGCTGTGTGTAAGAACCCTCTTCCTTGTTTAGCTGTGTGTAAGAACTCTCTTCCTTGTTTAGCTGTGTGTAATAACCCTCCTCCTTGTTTATCTGTGTGTAAGAATGCTCTTCCTTGTTTATCTGGGTATAAGAACCCTCCTCCTTGTTTATCTGGGTGTAAGAACCCTCCTCCTTGTTTATCTGGGTGTAAGAACCCTCTTCCTTGTTTATCTGGGTATAACCCTCCTCCTTGTTTATCTGGGTGTAAGAACCCTCTTCCTTGTTTAGCTGTGTGTAAGAACTCTCTTCCTTGTTTAGCTGTGTGTAATAACCCTCCTCCTTGTTTATCTGTGTGTAAGAATGCTCTTCCTTGTTTATCTGGGTATAAGAACCCCCCTCCTTGTTCATCTGGGTGTAAGAACCCTCCTCCTTGTTTATCTGTGTGTAAGAACCCTCTTCCTTTTTTATCTGGGTATAAGAACCCTCCTCCTTGTTTAGCTGTGTGTAAGAACCCTCTTCCTTGTTTAGCTGTGTGTAAGAACTCTCTTCCTTGTTTAGCTGTGTGTAATAACCCTCCTCCTTGTTTATCTGTGTGTAAGAATGCTCTTCCTTGTTTATCTGGGTAAGAACCCTCTTCCTTTTTTATCTGGGTATAAGAACCCTCCTCCTTGTTTATCTGGGTGTAAGAACCCTCTTCCTCGTTTATCTGGGTATAACCCTCCTCCTTGTTTATCTGGGTGTAATAACCCTCCTCCTTGTTTATCTGTGTGTAAGAATGCTCTTCCTTGTTTATCTGGGTATAAGAACCCTCCTCCTTGTTTATCTGGGTGTAAGAACCCTCCTCCTTGTTTATCTGGGTGTAAGAACCCTCTTCCTCGTTTATCTGGGTATGACCCTCCTCCTTGTTTATCTGGGTGTAAGAACTCTCTTCCTTGTTTAGCTGTAAGAATGCTCTTCCTTGTTTATCTGGGTATAAGAACCCCCCTCCTTGTTCATCTGGGTGTAAGAACCCTCTTCCTTGTTTATCTGTGTGTAAGAACCCTCCTCCTTGTTTATCTGTGTGTAAGAACCCTCCTCCTTGTTTAGCTGTGTGTAAGAACCCTCTTCCTTGTTTATCTGTGTGTAAGAACCCTCCTCCTTGATTATTTGTGCATAAGAAACTTCCTCCTTGTTTATCTGGTTGTAAGAACCCTCTTCCTTGTTTAGCTGTGTGTAATAAACTCTTCCTTGTTTAGCTGGGTGTAAGACCCCTCTTCCTTGTTTATCTGGGTGTAAGAACCCTCCTTCTTGTTTAGCTGTGTGTAATAGCCCTGTCTCTCTGTCCAACTCCATGGAATAAGCACACTGAGCTTTTAGGGTGCTAAGACTTCTCTGTCCAAGAGGCCAGACTTGGAGCACTGCTGGATGTGGCAGTAGATCCTCTCATCTGCACTATCAATCATCAGAAGTCTACCTCTTGCCAACCTGACACCCAATGTATGCTCTTTAAACCATAGTCTTTCACCCCTTGTTCCCACTGGCTCATAGTCACCTCATAATGTGAAATGCATTGTTTAACTTCAAAAGTCCCCATAGTCTCCAGTGGTTCTAAAACGGTTTAAAAGAATAAGTGCAGAGTCTCTGCTGAGACACAGGCAATCCCTTTCATTAATAGCACTTATAACACAGAAAACAAATTGTATGCTTCTAACATACAATGACACAAAGCAAATATTCTCATTCCAGAAGGGAGTAATGAAGTCACAGTAAGGAAATATTGTCTAGGCTTAGGGCATGTCTCCGTGGATAAAACTCTCCATGCACATGCACAAGGACCAGAGTTTGGGTCCCTTGGACTCATGTGCATGCACAATTTCAGCATGCCTATGGCCGAATATGAGCTGAGGACTGGAGAGTGTCCTGCAGCTCAGAGGCTAGCCAGCCAGAATAACAGTGAACCAGAGGTCTTGTCTTAAATAATGTGGAAGGACTGATACCCAGGTTAATCCTCCAACCTCCACGAACACACAAATGCCTGTGCTTGCACTCACCCATGAACATGCACATACATACACACTATTCATGCATATGTCATATATACCCATGAAATGAAATAATTTATTAAGAGATCCAAGCAAGACCAAACCCCAGCTGGGCAAACATCAAATCCTGCAGCACCATTTCCAGTATCTGGGGCTCTTGACAGAATCATCTGGGCTTTGAAGGCCTTGGTTTGCCAGCTCTGCTGCCCAGGGTGCACACAGCCTCCTCTGGGTTGGCTGTACTCAATACATGCAGCTTTCCCAACTGGACATCCTGCAGTCCTGCCCTCTCTACTACCCTGGGATCTTCATTGCAATCTGCGCTTTACATACCAGTTTCATGCAGTGGTTCCCCAGGGACACCTTGCAGGAAATCCAGCTTTGGCACATGTCGCCTGTCCTCAGCAGACTTATGAAACCTTGGTGCAATTACCCGCTGACTTGAAGTCAATACTATGTGGATGAGGCTGCTAAGTTCTGCTCTCTACTCAGGTGTAGCTTGCCCCACTTGGACCATGGTTGCTGAAGCCTCTGTGCGCCTTCTAAGGCTGACCTTGGGGAAACAGTTTCCTAGGAAACTGTTTTTGAGCAGGAAACCCCTTCAGTGGCATTCTCAGGTCATGCTCGCTCTTTTCAAATGATCTGGGTTTCCAGGGATGGAGCTTTCAATGGATGGAGTCTTGCCCTCTGGTGCCTTTCCTGTCATCTCAGCGCAGGATGCTTGTTGATGGTGCTGATCTCTGCTCATCACTCCTCTGTAACTCTAAACCACGTCTCTCTGTCCTCTCTCACTATAGATGAGCAGGAGTGAGCAGCAGCCATGGCACAGGTGAGTACTCGCCAGCTCTGAAACTTCTTCCTCCAAATAAACTTACATCTGTATTAAGTCTCAGTCAAGTTCTCAGCATGGAAAGAGAAGAACAGAGTCAGACTCTTTGTCAAAGTATAACTCCAGTAGCCTCCAACTGGTTCCCTATCAGGTCCTTGTTCTCCTCTAAAACTTTATGAGCTAGGCCTTAATTTTCCACATTTCCTTTAGGATTATGGTCTCCCAAGCTCCCATCAGAATGACCCATTACTCTCAGAACATTCTAGAGTTTTTCTAGGTCAAAGTTCAAAAAGCTACCACATTCTTCCTATAAACCAGCTCTAAACACCTAAAATCAATCATTAGGTTCATCACAAAAATAGCCTCATTTCTTGGTACCAGTTTTCTGTTTTAGTCACTTTTATTTCCTATGACAAAATCAGCTTTAAGAAGAAAGGGTTTATTTGTGTTCATTGTTCAAGGTTCAGGGCATAGTCCATCATGGCAGGAAGTCATGACGGCAGGGATGTGAAACCGCTGGTCATAGCATATCCCCAGCCGTGAAGCAGGAACAGATGAGTGCCTATGTCTATGTCACTTTATCCTTTTAGTTCAGTCTGTGAGCCTTCCCCCTGTCATGGCACCACCCACGTTTAGAGTGGATCCCTCCACCACAATTAACACAGTCTAGAAACACTCACAGATGTGCACAGAGATTTGTCTTCCAGGTGAGGGTAGATCCAGACAAGATGGCAATATCAACCATTATAGGCAATTCTTCTTCGCTGGTCTCGGGATTTGACCTACATTCTGTGCTTGACATATCTGGGCTCCCTCCTACCAAGAATTGGAATGATATTGCCCCTTCCACTACCATGGGGACTTCTATGACCAGCACTGCCCCATGATAGCAATGAGGCTCCAGCTCCTCACATCAGGTACTGGCTTTGTACCTATTGTAGTCAACAGCAGCAACATCTTAGATAGTGGTGGCCCTGGATGATGGCTTGAAGTCCTTTTTATGGAGCATAGGTCTCAAGGGAATATGGTCTTGATCATACTATATGTCTCCTACCTGTTCAAAGAAGATAGGAGAAGGGGCAGGGGCCTCACAAGGATGATGTCTTCTTAAACAGAGGCTGGGGCTATGAGCTTCAGGTACCTGTCACAATGGCCACTAACTTCTTCACCAGCTCCAAGTATCTGGGCTGTGACACTCCATAGAACTGGTAGACCCAGGCCAGCAGAGGCAGAGTCAATTATGGGCCATGTGGCTACTTGATGAACATTAAGAGGCCCTTTGGAAGATACAGAGAAATGCCACTGTCCCTGCTCTCCAGAGATCATCAAGTGGTGTGATCTGGTGTCCTTTCCAGGATCGATGGAGTCTTATCTGGAATTTACCAGGGGTCATGGGTCCCAAGTTTAGTGGCAACATGCTCTGCCAAGTAGCCAGCACTGACTTCTCTCACTTAGCATCTCTACATAGCAACTCTCACCAGAGGTATACAGTGGGGATGAAGAGCTATGCTCAGGAAACCCAGAAGGCCTTACAGCCTCTGCAACCTCCCTTGTTCAGGACTGGGCTGGAGAAAGGCTGGGTGGGACTTAGCTGCTATAATTACAATCCTGATTCTGGCAACTCTCTAAGCGCCTAGTGAGGAAGCTTTAAAATGCCATTCTGCAGAGGAACAGGCTAGAGCTCAAGACTTGTCTTTTTGAGAATAAAGCCAGGCCATTATGCCCTCGGGAAAACCCACTTGACTGTCCTGAGAAGGAGAAAGATGGCTGGTTTTATAGAGAGGCACAGAGTCCAAGGCTCTCTATAGTTTTCTATCCATGCACATGGCAGTGACCCTGTGACCAGCAGAGCCTTGAATTTAGTCTGAGGTGCGTGCGTGGGTATGTGTACACACACACACACACACACACACACACACACACACACATACACATGCACGTGCGTGCATGTGTGTGTGTGTGTGTGTGTGTGTGTGTGTGTGTGTGTGTGTGTGTGTGTGAATAGCATCCTCCATGCCCCAGGGTTGACCAGCCTGAGCACTGCTCAGGGGCCGGGCCCTTGGAGCCAGAAGATAAACATATTAACCAAACTTTCCATCTGTCATTTCAGAGTCCTTTACTGCCTAGCTGTGGTTGGAAAAATTAAGTCCTTGTACTTTAGAGTCAACATTTCTCGCGGAATCGTGTTAGACAGGTTGGCGGCACTCGCTGCCTCTCAACAGAGTCACCTACAATCAAAACACGCTCACGGTGGCACGTCGTCAACTCCACAGCCCCTGGCTGAGTGGTTCTCCTATGCTAGACACAGGCACTGCAGGCCACAGGGTGACCTTACCAGGCCATGGTCACAGTTGAATTGCCACTAACAGAGCAGCAAGGACACAGTGAAACCCCCTGGTGCAAACCAACCCCTGGTCCTGGTGGCTACAGGTCCAAGATGGCAGTATCTACGTGCTACTGTCTTCTAAGTCTCCCCTAAGTGTGTAGAAGGTGTCTTCTCAATGAGTGTTCACACTGTCAATCTTCTCTGTATCTGTGCTCTGATCTCCTCTTCTTAGAGACAGGTCAGTCATACAGGGCAAGGCCTCTCCCATAGGACCCTATTCTAACTTAACCACCACACCAAGGCCCTATGCTCTGTTGTTGGGGGTTGGGCCTTCAACACCAAAATTTTATGGAGACACAATTCAGCCCATAGCATTCTGTCCATTCCTGTCCTATAGATGGGTTCACTTTGACCTTACCTTTAAGAAACTGGTTTCTTTGACTCCATTTTGCAGAGGGAGAAATTGAGGCAGAAAAGGCAGGTGGTTGTCTCTCAGTTCCAAAGCCAGCAACGCCACCAGGGCCCAAGATTCAGGGTGGGATTTGTGGTTCCTGATCTTGCACCACAAATCAATTTTATCTACTCACAATCCAAAGCTAGTTCTGGGCAAGTCCTGCAAAGTCTTCTGGGGGCATTCTGAAGGCTGTTATGTATGTGACACAGAGTCAGCCCTGATTGAAAGCAGAAATGATCAAAGATGAAATTCCAGTTCTAGGCACTAAGTTCTCTGTCCTATAGAAGGTCAAGTGGAGGTTCCAGCTTGAGTCGGAGGTTGCCTTTAGTAAGGGGGTTTTCTGATGCCCACCCTACCTACTTGTATAGCTTTTTGCTTTTCCATAGAGGTAGAGATTTCCAATCTAGTAGTAAATTAGAGAGTGACCCTAAGCATTTGGATACTGAGTAATGCCACATTAATTTATCCTTTTAAAAAACAGAAAGCTAAAATTACAGTAAATTAACCCAGATCCAGAGAGGCTCATCCCTAGACCTCAGGGTACATACACACTGATGTTTTAAAGTAAGTTTAAACAGTCTAGTTGGAGGTGGGGAAACTAAGGCACCTAACACAGTTGGACTTCTCCAAAGTCATATACTGATAAGGCAACAAAGCAGGGATTAGAATTCATGTCTGGCATCCCCACGGTCCCCACGCTGGTCCCATAAGCTTGTGTAATCTCCCTCAGCACACTAGCTGGGCAATGAAAGCCCAGATCAGGTATGAGACTCCAGTGGCCTGGTACAGCCACAAAACCTGCTGGTCCTGGAGTTGAGCTTGACTGTCCCAACATGACTGTGGCAGAGGATGTCATGACTGTGAATGGGAGGAGAGGGGCAAACATGAACAGACAGAGCATGGGGAAGAATCATATATTCAGTCTGCCTGAGCTTCTCCCAAGCCAATGAAGTGGGCCACTGCCACACAGAGGCACAAAATGATCCCTAGGGACACAGAGCCAGATG